>NC_048597.1:131941397-132196397 GCF_003668045.3 Cricetulus griseus
TAATGTGTGCACACACATTGGAGATTGAATATAGAGCACTTGAATACTAGGCACCTCTGAGCTGCACCGTAGGAGGCAAAAGAGGAGGAGGAGAAAGCCAAGAAAAGAGCTTCCCATTAATATTTCCCTGGAGGCTAAAGAAGATAAGGAGGAGCTTGTTAGATGGAAGAAGAACAGAAAATAAAAAAGGAGAAGTTCAAGAAAGTCAGTTTCTGTGACTATTTTCTGGATCATTATTGCATTTCTGATATTTTACCTAGAAAGCTGAAAATACAGGTCATATCTAGATGAAATTCCAAAAATTTCTTTTTTTTCTCTTATCTCATTTGACTTTCAAAGTAATCTTACATCTGTATTTTCATCCATTTCTCTAAATGCAACACTAAAGCCCAAAGGATTCCATGGCTTGTCAAAACAATCTGATTCTCCAGAGCATTCATGCTGTGAAAAATGCTTTGTGTTAGCCCAAATTTTGTAGTAAACTTTCTATGATGTTCAACACTGTCAATTTGACAGGATATACAATGTCGTAGAAGGCAAGCCTTGAGGCCCACCTGTGAGGGATTATGTCAATTGGTTTAGCATATGGGCATGCCTTTAAGGCTTTATTTGATTAGATTAATTGTGGAGTGAAGACTCACACTAAATTTGGGTGAGTCCACTTCCTGAGCATATAGCCAGAAGTATATTTAAAGTAGAAGGCTAGCTGAGTACCATTATGTCTCTCCCCTCCCTCTCTACTTAATAACTGTAGATATGATTCAACTAGTTGCTTCAACCTTCTGATGCATTGACTTCCATGACATGATGGAGTCTACCTTGAGGTTTAAGGCAAAATAAACCATTCCTTCTATGGGCAAGGGACTCAAGATCTCCAAATACTATTTGAGGCACTGTTGACAGGTGATGCTAAGAAAGAATGAGTCAATTTTCTTTCGGGATGTGAACCTTAAGTGAACCATCCCCCAGTAGCTGGCCGTACACCCATGTGTGCATGGAAAACACAAATTTGATTTCCCCATCCATGATATTATTTCAGCTGTTGAGATCTTGTTCAGTTTTTGTGCATATAGTCACAACATGTGAGTTCATATGGGCAACATTCCTGTAATATCTGAAAATTACTATTTTGCTGCAGATGTCTACTGTCTCTGAATCAGAGTATTCTGTCACAATAACAGAAAAGTGTTCTGTAGACACAAAATAGTATATGCTTGGAATAATATAGTGAAATATGCACTTCACATTATAAATAAATGTAATCTCTAAGTGAATATAAGAGAGTAAATAACTAACCATGAATTAGGTTAGATTATTAGGCTAGAGACTGACTGTCCAGATGTTCGAGGCTTGTTCTGTTTGAATGGTTCACCATGTTGTCTATGGTTTTCAAGAGTGTCTGTCAGTGAAATCCTCATTCTGGCAAGCTTTATAGTCATGATCTTGGGCAAATGATTTCCTCTTTGAATGTACAATGGTTTTTGGAAAATGAGTATGACAACTGACAAAGTTTTGATAAGGATAACATAATTAACAAAATTCTCACTATATGAAATATTTTTGATAAACATGCACTGCTACTAATTTGTTTGTCCTTGGCATAACCTTTATATGGCAATGTTTTCTCTTATCATCTAGTCACTGTTTACTGTGTGTTTTATTAAGTGTGGGCAATGTTTATGGAAGTTGTAATTGTTTGAGACGCTCTATGGAGCCTGAGAATTAAGTTGGCATGATGAAGGGAAATGAGAGTGAAAACCATCTCAAGTAAATAGGAATCACAGAATCATCCATCATTACAAACTTCCCCCATCATCTGCTACTCTAATTGAGGCCTTATAATCAGAAAAGAAGGAGAATGTGGGGGAAAAGAAGAGTAATAATGGAAGAAAGAGGAGCAGGAGAAGGAAATGAGTTGGAAGAACAGAATGGAGAAACAAGATCAAAAAGAGTAGGAGGAGGGGAAAAGATGAGAAAAAGGAGGAGGAGGAGGAGGAGATAACAAGAATGAGAAGGAAGAGAAGAAAGAACTGATAAACAGGAAGAAGAGAAGGACATGGATAGTAGAAAAATGAAAAGGAGGAGGAGCACAAAAAGGAAGAACAAGAACAAGACAAGGAGAAATAGGAGGAAATATTTAGTCCCAAAAGGTGCAATAGAAAAGGACTTTTTGGTGGGTTGAGCATGCCAAAATGAGCCATCTAAGACATGTTACTTTTGTACCAAAGTTATAAGAAATTCTCAAACAATAAATTAAAAGATAAATCTGGAAAGTTTAGGTGCAGTAATTTCTCAAGTCTGAGACTATTAACACATTTTAATCAATAGTAGGGAGCTGTAATATATCTTTATGATGCTTACCAGCACCCACTTATGTATACCTAAGAGAAAATATTAACAGCCTCTTAGTAGTGACATAGATAAGTCTTCAGACATAGACATTCCCAAAAACATCCCCTTTAATGAGCTATTGGCATGGAAAGATCACTTGTGATCTGAAGTGTCCTCAGAGAGTTCATGTGTTGAAGGCTTAGTCCCCAGCTAGTGAAACTATAGAAAGGTGATAGGATTCTAAGAGCTCTAACTTAATCAATGGATGAGTTAATAACTGACTGAATTTATTAGCAGAGGTGGGGGGCTCATTGGAGAGAAGATTTCCAATTTTATTCCTTCCACCATTTTTCCACCTTGCCACAAGCCTAAAAATAACCAAACTACAATGATTAATCTTTATCAACTTGACTGTATTTTGAATCGGGATTTAGAAACAGATACGTATGTGTCCATGAAGGCACTTCCAGAAATATTTCCTGCTTTGAGGTGGGAAAACACACTGAATGCTGGTGGCACGATCTAGTGAGCAGGAGTCTCAGACTGAATCAAAATAGAGAAGATGATTCAGAACCATGATTCATCTCATTCTGCTTCCTGACATCAGATGCAATGTGACCAGCAGCTTTAAGCTCCTTTTGACATGATGTCACTGCCATGATGGATTGTACTCTGCAACTGTGAGCCACTTGTATCATTTCTCCCTGAAGTTGCCTTTGTCAGGGATTTTGTCATAAAAACAATACATGAACAAATTAACCTGGGCTGAAACTTTTGAAACATGAAAATCTTTTCTTCTTTAAACTGAGTCTCTGTTACTTTGTTATAGCAATGAAAACTACCACTAAAAGGGTACCCCCTTTCTGATAAAGATACTTACCATTAACATAGAGACTGTCTCTGTCCAGGATGTAGGGACCCAGCCTGGTGATACCATTGGTCAGCTGGATAACTTCTTGATACAATTGCTTTCTGTCCAGAGGAGGACTCATAGGGTCAGGATGGTAGGTGCAAATTGTATCTACTCCTGTGGCTGCTCCATTCCTTTCTGACCTGTTATGATGAAAATATGAGAATAGGTCCTCTAGAAATGTGAGAAAAATGTGCTTATCTCCTTCAAGTTGAGTCCTTCCTGGCTTTATGCATATTTTTTAATGGACAGTGTCTATCTTCTCAGTGACATTCTTTTTTAAGTCTTCTTTCACTAAGTCTCCTACTTTGTAAAGTGGGTTAGCTCTGGAAAAGTTTGTTCAACATTTTTTTCTCTTGCTCTCATTTTTCCTTCAGTTATTTGGTTCACATATATCATGATAACTACCAACAATTTCTATTATGTTCATAGTTACTCTGAGACTTCTTGGAATATCTACCTTCCCAACTCCTACATTTCTCTTTTACTTTTTCCCTCCTTTTAATTCCCTCTCTTCCTGTCTGCTTATTTTCTTTCTCTTTTTCTCTTTTCTCTGTTCTTCTCTATCATTTTCTTCACTCCCTTTTCCTCTCCTTTCTAACATATTGGCCTCTTCTCTGTTTCTTCCTTCATTTTTCATAGCTTCACTAGTCATCCACTCTTCTACACTCTATTCTTCAAAAACAGAGATTTTTCTATGGAGGGTAGGGCTAGAAAAGAAGGAGGAACAAGAGATAGAACAGAAGTAGCTTGGCAATGACCCTTCTGCTTCTATTGTATGGAATACTTTGAGGAGAATTGGTGTTAGCTGTTCCTTGAATTTCTGATAGAATTCTGCACTGAAGCCATCTGGTTCTGGGCTTTTTTTTTTTGATTGGGAGACTTTTGAAGACTGCTTCTATTTCATTAGGGGTTATAGGTCTATTTAGGTTGCTTATCTGTTCTTGATTTAATTTTGGTAAGTGAAATCTGTCCAGAAATTGTCCATTTCCTTTAAATTTTCGAACTTTGAGGAATACAGGTTTTTGAAGTATGCCCTGATGATTGTCTGGATTTCCTCTGTGTCTGCTGTTATGTACCTCTTTTCATTCCTGATTTTATTAATTTGCATGTTCACTCTCTGCTGTTTGGTAAGTTTGGATAAAGGTTTGTCTATCTTGTTGATCTTCTCAAAGAACCAATTCTTTGTTTCATTGATTCTTTATATTGTTCTCCTAGTTTCCACTTTATTGATTTCAGCCCTTAATTTGATTATTTCCTGGCATCTATTCCTCCCAGGTATATTGGCTTTATTGTGTTCTAGAGCTTTCACTTGTGCTGTTAATTCTCTAGTGTGATTATTCTCCTGTTTCTTCATGTAGGCATGTAGCAGGAGGAGGAAGAAAAAGAGGGCAAATAAAAGGAAGAGGAGAAAGTAGAATAACAGGAATGCATTCCCAACTCTTACATACTCCACTACTTATGGTGAACTATCCCATGAAATACTTTATATTTTCCCGTGTTTCCTCTGCTTACTGTACCTGGTCTGTCAAAGTATGGCTCAAGTATCATCATCTGCAGAAAGCCTCCTCAGGGTCTAGCAAAAATTCTATGATTAGGTTCTTTGGGCCTCTCTATGGAGTTTAATGGTCTCTTTGACCTAGTTTATGCATGGTTTCATGTTTTGTGTAACTGATGCCCTCTCTACATAGTGGAACTTTTGCAGGAAGAAAGTCAGACTTGCTAAGTCACAGAGTGTAGCATGAACTGAAGGACTCCATGATTGCTAAGTGATTTACTATAATGTTTTCTGATCAGTGAGTCTCAATGCTATACACAAATTTTTCATGCAAATAAGTTCCATGGGAAGCCTCTTCTTTCAAGAAGTCCTGTCCTTCAGGCATTAAATCAAAGACAGTATCTCCCATGTCTGAATTCTTAGAGGGCTTCATTCCTTTATGGTCCTTGACTTCTGCATGTGATATTCCTATCTTAATCCCAGATGAATTGGCTGTGACAGAGAAGTCTTCCATGATATAAAGGAAAGAAGGCTCACCTGATCAACATCAGTCTGCAACCAGAGTAGCTAGAACCAATGCTGGTATTCTTGAACAATGACTGGAGCTGGTGATAAGGCAAAAGGATGAGTGAGAGAGAGAAGTCAATGAGATTAGGTGGGCTGAAGGTAAGGTAAGCGATGCAATGCATGTTTCACATTACCAGGTGGTTTAAGGCCTTCTCTGTTACATTGAAATGTGAGGAGCCTGAGTATCCCATTTCCAGAGAATAAGGTAGGTTGGTGATTGTCAAGTTGAAAGTGAATGGCACCAATTCTGGATGGATACTTGTAGCTGTAGAGAAAAATGTGAGAGTAAATATAACCACAAGCCTCTCTCTCTCTCTCTCTCTCTCTCTCTCTCTCTGTGTGTGTGTGTGTGTGTGTGTGTGAGAGAGAGAGAGAGAGAGAGAGAGAGAGAGAGAGACAGACAGACAGACAGACAGACAGACAGACAGACAGAGAGGGAGAGAGGGAGAGACAGACAGGCAGACAGACAGAGAGGGAAAGAGAGAGAGACACTGAATTAATTTTTGTTTTTTGTACTGAGCTGCTGGATGTGATTGGAAGACTAATACTGTCTCATAGCCACATAGTTAAAGTCTAGGATATCCTACCCAGATCTTTTTTGCCCAACTAGAGGGAGAGGGTAGAACTTCATAGTGGATGTATGAGCTCTTCTCCAGAGGGATCTTTAATTTTCAGCCCCGAATATCTAAAGGTGACAAGTCATTGACATTGCATTTACTTGAGAAGGGAACTAAGGCCTTTAATTTTCAGATCTGGGCCACATCACATAAAGGTTTCAATGGACAGTAGTAACAGCGAAGACTCAGAAGTGGTCAAAGTGAGGAGAATAAGTGACTATTGAATGTTCAGTCCCAAACTGGATATCTGTGCCATGCTTTCCAAAAAGCATTGTAACTGTGGGAGGTTTAGAAAGAATTTAAGAGCTAGAGAAAGGGACAGAATACTGTTTGGAGGAATGCTATACTCAAGGCATGCCAAGGGTTTTGTGTTCTTGTGTTCACAGAAGATGTGATTATTTGGAAGAAATGAGGTCTGTCAATGACCTTTGGTGAATTTGTGGGAGGTCAGGTGTGTTTTCACAAGGCCCTGTCTCTACTTGAGGAATGGATGCTTGGATGGGAAAGTTCATGAGGCCCCATTCCTCTCTGAGCATTAATAGACAGTTAATATTTGCTTGAAGAGGAAGAGGCATTCCTTTAGGTGTATAAATACTTGTAAGTTGTTAATGATCTTATATAATAAGCTTTTACTCATACTCACAATAAACTCATCAGTTAAAATAAGAAAGACAAAGAAAAGGAAGATACAGAAAGAGAAACATAAAAGATAAAAAATTAGTCCTGTGGTTAATAAATTTCCTCACAGAAATAATAAAAACTTACAAAAAAATCAATATACAAAAAAACAGAAGACATGAGCAAATAGAATAGGATAGAATACAGACTGGCTGTATATAAGATTTTTTGCATGAGAGAAATTTATGGTCTATGAAAAGTTACAGACTTTTTAGAAAAAGAAAATTACAAGAAACAAAACAAAACCCCAAAATTTCAAGAGCAATACTTGCAGTATCCCTGAAGGTAGAAGGATGTGGACTATGGGAAAATAGGTATAAGGCTGGTATGTCCAGACACATGAATGCAAGGTAGAGAATGGAAAAGTTTGTGGCTTGTAGACATCATATACAGTTGATTCAAGAACTCAAAGCTAAAGATTTTCATTGTCTTCTCCATGGTCTAGTCCAGTAAGTGTCCCTAAAAGCCTCCATTCTCATTTCCTCCCAGTTTGCAGGATCTCGACCAGGTCCATGCAGTTCTCCAGCTTAGTCTGGTCAACCCCATCTGCATTGCAAACTACCTCTAGGATTCCACCAGGGCCAACCCTGTCACAACAGGTCCCTTTTGCACCATATACAACAGCTCCACCTGTTGTGTTTGAACAAGAATGTCCCCATAGTATCACATATTTGAATTCTTAGTCACCAGAGTATAGAACCATTTGAAAAGGACTAAGAAACTACTTGCAAGGAAATGGACCAAGACAGAATTTGTTACCAGGGAGTGTGATATTACTATGATAGGCTTGACAACACTCTTTGTTGTAAAACAAAGGAAGACTTTGGGTCTTTGAACTAGAATATTGGTGTTAAACACTTTAAGCAGGACTTCATGGAGTACCCCAGTAGGAGCATGAAGACAGTGTTACTGAGGGCAATATGGAATGTGGGTGTCACGCTCAAGAGGTTTCAGAGGAGAATATTAGTAAGTGGTCCAGAGACTGTTCTTGTGATATTTTGGTGAAGAATGTGACTGATTTCATCAAATAATTCAAAGAGTTTTAAAATGAAACACACAAAAAGTAAATAAATGGAATTAAGGAGAAAGTAATTAGGAGACTAAACACCTATGTGATGCCCAAGACATGAAGAAGACAATCCAGTACTTGGAAATAGAATTCAATACAAAGATAGAAACACTGAAGAATACTCAAGCTGAAATAAAGATGGGATTGAAAAACCCAGTGACTCAGTTAGAAAGTTCAAAGAAAAGCCTTATACATAGAATGAGCAAGCAAAAGATAAAATATCAGGATTCAAAGATGAAAAAGACAAAATAAGCAAGGTATAGAAAACCAAACAAACAAATAAGCAATAGACAAAGGACATGAAGGGAATAAAAGACACCATGTAAACACTAAACCTTTGGATTATTGGAAGAAGAATCCCAAGTCAATGTCATAGAAATCTCCAACAAGATCATACATGAAGACTTCCCCAAACTAAGGGAGATACACCCATACAGATACTAGAAGTACACTCAATGCCTAATAGACAAGGCTAGAAAAGAAAATCTGCATTACATATCATATTTAAAATACTAATATATATAATAAAGAAAATGGGTTAAAAGCTTCAAGAAAAAAAACCACAAGTATAGCCCAGCACAGTATTAACTGATTTGTTAAAGGAAACTTTGAAAGTCAGAATAGCCTGGCGCAATGCATTGCAAGCTCTATAAGACTGTGAAGGACTGCCTAGAATCATATATCCAAAAAATTGTCTGCCATAATTGAAGGAGAAAGAAAAACTTTCTATGATAATCATAGCCTAAAAGAATTATATACCACAGAATTAACTAACCTGGGCTCATAGGAGCTCACAGCATCTGAACCAACAACCAGGGAGCCTGCATGGGGCTGACCCTCTGCATATATGTAGCAGTTGTATAGCTTAACATTCTCGTGGGACCATTAACAGTGAGTATAAGGCTGTTTCTAATGCTTTTACTGGCTTTTGGGACCCTCTTGGCTTGTCCAGCCTTAACAAAAGGAGAAGTGCTTATTATTATTGCAACTATTTATATGCCAGGCTTTATTGATATCCATGGGAGGCCTGCCCTTTTCTGAACAGAAACAGAGAAGGAGAATTGGAAGTGGAGGTGGGCAGAGGGGAGATAGAGAGAGGTACTGGGAGGATGGGGGGAACTGTGGTCAGGATGCAAAATAAATAAATTTTAAAAATCATATCCAACAAACAAAACTTAAAGAAAATACAGGACAAAATATTTCAGGTTGAAGAAAGGAATGAGCATAGGAGAGAAACTGGGAAGAAATGACTCCAAAATTATTAAAATAGAAAGTCCTACTGAAAATACAAACAACAACATCAATACCCAAAAATGTGTTGACTATAATTAACACAAGCATTTTAATAATAACTTTAAATATTATGGACTTAATTTTTCAATCAAAAGACGTGTGGGGGAATTGATTGAGTCAAGAAACAAAATCCATTTATTTGTTTTCTATAAGAAACACATCTCAGTTTCAATGATAGGCACCACCTTAGAGTAAAACGATGTAAAAAATAATTCACCAATTAAAGGGACCAAGACACAAGCATTGTTTTCTTAATATCTGACAAAACAGACTTTAAATTGAAATCAATCAGAAGTGATAAAGAGTAGCTCTTCCTTTTCATCAAGGGAATAATTAAACAAGAAATCATTACTATTTCAAACATACATGCACCAAACTCTGGGATGCTCAATTTCACACAAACACAAAAAGTACTCCTACATTTAAAAACACAAATTAGCATCAATCCATTAACGGTAGGTTATTTTATTACCCCATTTGGTCCAATATACAGGACATCTGGGTAAAGAGAGAGAATGGGAGAGAGAAGGAGGGAGAGGGAGGGAGAGAGAGAGAGAGAGAGATTCTGGCCTACAACTTTGGAAGAAGACTTTGGCTTTACTGGAGGCTAGGCAGGATCTAAGGACCCAGGTAAGACAAAAGCCACCTGCCCAACAACCCAAGACTCTACTCCACCACTCACCTGGCTCCATACTCAGGCCCAGGGCTCCAGCAGCTCTACTGAAGGCCAAGCAAAATCGAAGGACCCCAGGGCTGGCAGAAAATTTTGGCTCACTGGAGGCCATACCATAGTAGGAATCCCAGATGCCAAATAGGTACTCAAAACTTGAGAGGCCACACAGATACTTGGAGCAGCAGAGGCAATGTTGGCACCCTAAACCCCAGAGATTTTGCAGGCCCAAAAAGCTCCTGCTGAGACACCATACTGGAACTGGGGTCACCACTCACCAGAACCCTTGCCCAGTTAGGCAAGAAGATCAGACCAAGGAACAAAAGACCCATCCAAAATGAAACACAGGAATAAATACCTAAACGTACAATCATTTCAAGCTCAGATGTCTAAATGCCAGTTTAAGAACACAACCAATTAGCTCAGGAGACCTTGTCCCTTTCCCCTTCCCCATTGGGAGCATGGGGGCGAAGGGGATTAGGAGAAAGAGAAGGGGAGAAGAGGAGGGGAGAGGACATCAGGGATCAGGAAGATTGAGTCAGGGGAAGAATAGAGAGCAAAAAAAGAGATATCATAATAGACGGAGCCATTATAGGTTTAAAGAGAAATCTGGCACTAGGAAAATGTTCAGAGATCTACAAGGATGATACCAACTAACAATCTAAGCAATATTTGAGAGGCTACCTTAAATGCCCTTCCCCGATAATGAGATTGATGACTACCTTATATGCCATCTTAGAGCCTTCATCCCCGAGCTGATGGAAGCAGAAGCAGACACCCACAGCTAAACACTGAGCTGAACTCCTGGAATCCAGTTGCAGAGAAGGAGGAGTGATGAGCAAAGGGGTCAAGACCAGGCTGGAGGAAGCCACAAGGGACCCTTGTTCAGCTGACCTGAACAAGGGGGAGCTCATGGACCCCAGACTGATAGCTGGGAAACCAGCATAGGACTGTTCCAGATCCCCTGAATGTGGATGTCAGTTTGGAGGTCTGAGAAATCTATGGGGCCTCTGGTAGTGGATTAGTACTTATCCCTAGTACATGAATGGACTGTGGGAGCCCACTCACATAAAGGTATACTCTCTCACCGTTGACACATGAGGAGGGTCTAGGCCCCGCTCCAAATGATATGACAGATTTTGAAGATGCCCCATGGAAGGCCTCACCCTCCCTGGGGAGCACAAAGGGGATGAAATAGGGGGTTGGGAGTGCCAGGGGAGGAGGAGAGGCAGAGGGAACTGGGAGTGACATGTAAAACAAGCATGTTTCTAATCTAAATTTAAAAAAAGAAAAAAAAACACAATCAATAATAGAAAGGGCAATATGGCATCACCAGAGTCCAACTATTCTACAACAGCAAAACCTGAACAATCCAATGCAGCTGAAGCACAAGACAATGACCTTAAAGATAACTTTATGAAGATGACTGAGATCCTTAAAGAGGAAATGAGAAAAAAAAGGAGGGGAAGGAATCCCTTAAAGAGATTGAGGAAAAGACAAACAAAAATTCCATTAAATCAATAAATCCCTTAAAGAATACCAAAATAGCTAAGATAAAAGAAAGAAACAAGTGAAGGATACAGTTCAAGACATGAAAATGTAAATAGAAACAAGAAAGAAAATACAAATTGAGAGAATTATGGACATAGAAAATCTGGGTAAGCACACAGGAATTACAGATGTAAGGATCACCAACAGAATACAAGGGATGGAAGAAAGAATCTCAGGTGTTGAAGGCATGATAGAGGAAATAGATTCATCAGTCAAAGAAAATGTTAAATCTAAAAATTTCCTGGAGTTCAGTTGAAGAGAGGGAGGAGGGATAATATGAACAACAGAAGTAAGACCATGATGGGGGAACCCACAAAGGCAGCTGATCAGAGCTAGTGGGAGCTCACACACTATGGACTGACACCTGAGGAACTCTGAATGTGGGTCACAGTCTTGTGGCTTGATTTGTTCAGGGGTACCCTGGCAGTGGGATCTATCCCAGGTACATGAACTGGCTTTGTAGAGCCCATTTCCTATGGTGTGATACCTTGATCAGCCTTGATACAGGGGGCAGGGGCTTGGTCCTGTCTCAACTTGGTATGTTAGATTTTTTTTTTTTTGAGACAGGGTTTCTTTGTGTAGCTTTGGAGCCTATCCTGGCATTCACTCTGGAGACCAGGCTGGCCTGGAACTCACAGAGATCTGCCTGTCTCTGCCTCCGGAGTCCTGGGATTAAAGGTGTGTGCCACCAATGCCTGGCTAGACTTTTTTCACTCCCCAAGGAAATCCTTAGCCCCTCTGAGGAGTGGATGGAGGTGGAAAGGCAGGGAGGTGGGGAGGGTGAGAAATGGGGAGGTATGAAGAACTGGAGTTGGTATGTAAATTAAAAATAAATGTGTTTAAATTAAAAACATTCCCAGTCTGGTGATGTGTCACATGCCTTTAATCCAAGCACTCAAGAGACAGAGGCAGTTGGATCTCTATGAGTCTGAGGACAACCTGATCTACAAAGCCAGTTCAAGGACATTTTACAATGCTAAACAGAGAAACCCTGTCTCAAAAACAAAACAAACAAAACAAAAATTCCTAACACAAAACATCTAGGAAATATGGGACACTATGAACAGACCAAACCTACAAATAATAGGAATAGAAGTACAAGAATCCCAGCTCAAAATCCAGAGAAATATTTTAACAAAATCATAAAAGAAAAATTTTCCAACCTAGAGAAAGATATGCTATAAAGGTACAAGAAGCCTACAGAACACCAAATATATTGGATCAAAAAATCCCTATGCCACATAATAATCAAAACACTAAACATACAGAAGAAGGAAAGAATATTCAAAGTGTCAAGGGCCAAGTAGCATAAACGCAGACCTATTAAAATCATACCTGACTTCTCAATGGAGATCCTAAAATTCACAAGGGCCTGGACTGATGACTTGCAGATTCTAGAGACTACATACATCATCCCAGACTACTATACAGAACAAAACCATCAATCACCATAGATGGAGCAAACAAGATGTTTCATAACAAAGTCAAATTTAAAAACTATATTTCCATAAACCCAGACCTACAGAATGTACTAGAAAGGAAACCCCAGCGCAAGCTTAACTATACCAACAAAAACAGGCAATAAATGATCTCACTCCAGCAAAATTCAAAGAAGACACACACACACACACACACACACACACACACACACACACACACACACACACACACAGACACACACACACACACACACACACACACACACACACACTACCATCACCACCAATAACAAAATAACAGAAATTAACAGTCATTGGTCATTAATGTCTCTCAATATCAATGGACTCAATTCCCCAATAAAAAGACACAGAATAACAGAATGGATATAAAAACAATATCCATCCTTCTGCTTCATACAAGAAACATACCTCAATATGAAAGATACACATTACCTCAGAGTAAAGGGTTGAAAAAAGATTTTCTAACTAAGTGGACCCAAGAAACAAGCTGCTGTATCTATTATAATATCTAACAAAATAGACTTCAAACCAAATTTAATCAAGGACATTTCATTCTCATCAAAGGAAAAGTTCACCAAGATGATATTTCACTTTTTAACATCTATGCTGCAAATGCAACGGTACTCACATTTGTAAAAGATAACACTACTAAAGCTAGCAGTGTTATGCATCAAACCTCACTCACTAATAGTTGGAGATTCCAATACCCGACTCTCACCAATGGACAGGTCATCCAGATGAAAAGTAAAGAGAGAAATAATGAAGCTAAAGGATGCCATGAATCAAAAGGACCTCACAGATACCCTTGAACATTTTGCCCAAACCCAAAAGCATATACCTTTTTCTCAGCACTTCATGAAACATTCTCCAAAATTGACCACATTGCATAAAGCAAGCCTAAACATATATAAGAAAATAGAAATAGCCTTATCCTATCAGGTAACCACAGATTAAAGCTGGATTTCAAAAAGAACAGAAACAACAGAAAGACTAAAACTCCTGGAAACTGAACAACTAATGGGTCAATGGAGAAATAAGAAAGAATTTAAGGACATCCTAGAATACAATGAAAATGAATGCACAATATACACAAACTTGTGGGACATGATGAAAGCAATGCTAAGAGGAAAGTTCATAGTACTAAGCGCCTTCATAAAGAAATTGGAGATGTCCCATAGTAGCAATTTAACAGCACATCTGAAAGCTATAGGAAAAAGAAAGAAGCAAACAAACCTAAAGTGAATAGATGGCAGGAAATAAACTGAGGGATGAAATCAATAAAATAGAAAAAATACAGCCTAAAAAAGAATCAATGAAACAGAGCTGGTTCTTTGAGAAAATCAACAAGACAGACAAACCCTTATCCAAACTAACTAAAAGACACAGAGGGAATATCCAGATTAACAATATCAGAAACTAAAACAAGGACATAACAACAGATATCAAGGAAATCCAATGAATTGTTAGGTCATATACTAAAAACCTGTACTCCACGAAACTGGGTAATCTAAAAGAAATGGGTAATTTTCTTGACAGATCCCAAATATCAAACTTAAATCAAGAGGAAATCAACAATTTAAATAGATCTATAACCCCTACAGAAATAGAAGCAGTCATTAAGTTTCCCATCCAATAAAAACCTAAGGCAATACATTTTAGTACAGAAAACTACTGGACCATCAAAGAGATAAACACAATACTCCTCAAATTATTTCACAAAATAGTAACAAAAAGTACATTACCAAATTTATTTTATGAGACCACAGTCACCACGATACCCAAACCACACAAAGGTCCAATAAAGAAAGAAAATTACAGACCAAATTGAACACCCTTACGAGCATAGATGCAAAAATACCTAATAAACTGCTTGCACAATGAATTCAAGAACACATCATAAAGATCATACACCATAAGCAAGTAGACTTCAACCCAGAGATTGGGTTTGGTTGATCTCCCTGGGAGGCCTGCTCTTTTCTGGAGGGAGGTGTGGGAGAGGGTATTTAGAAGAGAGGGGAGGTAGTGGGAGAGACTTGATGTAAGGGAAGGAGGAGAAACTAAAGTCAAAGATGTAATATAAGAGAAGAATTTTTAAGATAGACAAAAGTATTCAAAACCTTATGTACGTTTTTAACAAAATACCTATCCACTCACACTGAATAAATGTGACCTTTATCCTTAAAAAAGAGAAAGAGAAAAATAAAAGCGTTTAAGAAATACTCAAAAAATATTCAGAATTCCTTGAAATCGGGGAAATGTTAGTCCAAACAACTTTGGGGTTTTATCTTATCCCAATCCAAATGGCAAAGACTAAGAAAACAACAGACAACACATCCTAAAGGGGTTGTGTGGGAACGGGAACTCTTATTCCCTGATGATGGATCTGCAAACTCATGCAGCCACTATGGAAATCAGGGTTGGATAATTCTCAAAACTACACCCTATTACACAGCCATATTGCTCCTTGTAATACGCCCCAAGATATGACATCCTACTCCAGAGATACTTGCTCAGCCATGGTCATTGCTGCTCCTGAAAATATTCATACATTACATAGACTCAGTAAATTATATTTAGGAATATATGTATATATGCATACATGTGACTACAACCAATGAAATGAGGGCTATAACTTTGAAAAAGAGCAAGGTTGAGGTTTATGGGAGGGTTTAGGGAAAGGGAAATTTATATAACTCTATTAAAATCTCAAAAATAGAAAAAGGAAAAATTCAAAATTTAATAAAAACTCTTGTAGCTCTTGAGACTATGAAGAGGTGAAAGTGTTTGTCATGCAAGTATGAGAGCCTGAGTTTGAATCCCTTGCACACATATAAAAAATTGTGCTTGCACATATGTGTACCTGCAACACCAAACAGAGCAGTGTTGTGGGTGGAGACAGGAGGATGTTAGATTGCTCACTTCAGTCTAGTTCTAAGTTCAGTGAAAGACCCTACCTAAATGGAATAAAGTGAAGAGTGATAAAGGAGAATACTTGATATTCTCTTGTCTCTGACTGAATATGCTCCCTCCCACATAAACTATTAAAAGCAAATGAATGTATGAATAAATTTAAAAAATCAATGAATAACAAGTTCCAAGGCTGAGGAAACATTGTGAAAGAGGGTACAGACAGAAAATAAGAGTCAAAGGAATCAGTAGTTTGTTAGGAAAATCTGTCTTCCAGGTATGCCATGGCTGTTGCAGTCTTGAACTCACAGCATCTGTGTGTATAATAGCTGTATAATGGATACAGCACATAGAAAGGAAGCACACAGTCACTAATAGTTGGAGAGAATATAGAATGGGGAATTTTTGCTTAATGAGCATAGAATTTCAGTTTGGGGTGAATAAAATTGTTTGGAGAGTTGTGGCTATGGATTAGTGACATAGCATTTGAAGTATGTGAGGTCCTAGATTCAATCCTCACAAAGCCAATAATGAACAGGAATCCAAAAATTGTCTGGAAACTGAAAGTGGTGGTTGCATGACAGTATACATTCAACAATACTGAATTTTATACCTAAACACACACAAAGAGGAAATATTTACATTATATATATATATAGTATATATATATATATATATATATACACATATTACTACTATTACAATAATAAAGCTTACTCTTACTTGGTCTTGAAGTCACATTCTCCGAAGACCGTGTGGACATTCTAGAGGTGGTCACAGGGGCAAAAGGACTTCCATGTAGTGTAGTTGTGGTCTTAGCCTCAGTGGGTCTTGAACTTGTGGTAGCTAAATGAGAAGTCTCACTTGTAGTTTCCAGGTCAATAAGCAGGCTTGTTGAGGACTCTGATGATATCAAGGTCATTACAGGGCTTGTGGAATCACTGACAAAATTGGAAAATCTAACTGTAGTGACAGATGCAGAAGTTTCTGTGGTCTGTAAAGTTGCATTGCTAAATTTGCTAGTTGTAGCAACACCAGGAAACCCAGGGACACTAGGAGACATAGTCAGAGTTGATTCTGTTGAAGGGATGGGAGCCCATAAACCTGTGGTACCTGCTGAAACAAGGGGAGGGGTTGTACTGGTTTCAGTCCCAGAGTGAATGGAGAGAGAGGCTGTTTCTTCAGAAGCACCAGATGAAAATGTTGTACCCAGGCCACTCCTGCTGTCCTCAGTCACAAATGAGTTCAAGAGAAATTTTGTCATTTCTGGTACACCAGGGGAGACAGTCTGAGTTGCACTAACATTTACCCTAGGTGTAATGGGCACTGAGGCTGTGGTCTCCAAAACAGAAAGAAAATCAGTTGAAGTAGGAAAGGTTCTGTTGGTATCTGCAAGGAGGAGGGTAATTAATGAGGCTGTGCTTTTTGGTTCACTAGCAGACAGAACTGTGGTTGGAAATGTACTGGTTGATGGCCCAGAGCTAGTGAACTGTGAGATCATTACACCTGGTGCCCCAGGAGAGACAGTCATTGGTGGCACAGATGAACTGTTGTCTATTTTGGGATGATTGACTATTGAGGGTATTATATCCAAACCACTATCAGAAAAACTGGAAGTTTGTTGGGTTAAGGCAGGTTGAGTGACCAAGGAGACTGTTGTTGATTCATGCACCCGTGTACTCAATGGAAGAAAAATCATACTATTGTCTGTTGTAGAACCAGCAACCAGAGGAGTGGTCATATATTGTACACCAGATGAAAGAGTCGTTGGAATGGCAGAAGTGCTCTCTGCCCTAGAAGCTGAGGGGGTAATGTCTGATTCACTATAAGAAAATGTGGGAGTTATCGTGGAAAGTGGTGTGTTGGGCTTGGAAGAAAGAGTGAGCCATGTTTCAGTTCTTTTTGGCTCAAAAAAAGTAGATAGAGTAGAAATGGTTGACATGGATTCATTTCCAGGATGGCTGACCCAGGAGGCCGTGGTCTCTGTTTGATTTGAAACAGCTAGAGTTACAGAAGCTGAATGTGTCTCTGGCTCAGAAGTAGTGGCCAGTGATGTCATCATTTCTGTTATACTTGGAGGGACAGGGCTTGTAGACATGGCTGAACTGGACTGTTCCTCAACATGGGACACTAAGGACATTGTGGTATGTGGTTCAGAAGGAAAAAAGGTGGGTGAGGCCATCAGGTCTGTAACACTAGGAGAGATGGATGTCCTTGGAATGCTTGAAGTGGCTTCTGTTACACGAGGAGTGACCCATGAGACTGGGGTCTCTCGCTGACTTGGAGAAATAGCCAGAATGGAAGACACTGAATCACTTTCCATATGAGAGCTAGTGACTAGTGATGGTCTTGTTTCTGTTACATGGGGAGAGACAGGTGTTGTAGACATGGTTGAACTTGGCTGCCCTGCAATGTGGGTGACCACAGAAATTGTGGTATGTGCTTCAGAGGAAATACTATTTGGTGAGATCATCATTTCTGGCACACCAGGGCTAGTGACTAGTGGTGATATTGTTTCTGTTACATGGGAAGAGACATCTAGGGAAGTTGTGGATAAAGTAGGCTGTCCCTCAGCATGGGTGACTAATGCGATGGTCTGTGCTTCAGAAGTAGTGTGGTTCATAGATGTTGAGGTCATCATACCAGGAGCACTAGGTGGTATGGCTGAAGTTACAGCTCCTGACGTGTCTTCTTTTCTAGGATGGGTGACCCATGGGGCTGTGGTCTCTGTTTGACTTGGGGAAACAGCAAAAGTAGAACTCACTGGATGATTTTCTATGCCATAACTAGTGACCAGTGATGGGATCATTTCTGTTATCCCTGAAGAGACAGGCCTTGCAGTCATGGCTGAACTAGGCTGTTCCTCAATGTCAGTGACCAACGAAACTGCAGTATGTAGTTCAGAAGGAATAGGAGTTGGTGCAGTCACCATTTCTTGCACACTAGGTGAGATGGTTGTTGAAATGAGATGTTCCCCAATGTCAGTGACCAATGAAATTGTGGTATGTGGTTCAGAAGGAATAAGAGTTGGTGAGGTAATCATATCTGGAACATTAGTTGAAATAGTTGTAGTTGGAGAACCTGAGGTGGTTTCTCTTTCAATATGTGTCACCCATGGGGTTGTGATCTCCTTTTCACCTGGGGAAACAAATAGAACTGGGGGAGTTTCATGTGTCTCTGTCCCAGAAGTAGTGACCTGTGATGTCATAATTTCTGTTATACTTGGAGAGACAGTCATGGTAGATAGGTCTAAATTGGTGTCACCCACAGCAGAGGTAACAAATGAGATTTTGGTCAGTGGTTCAGAAGGAATAAGAGTTGTTGTGGTCATCATTTCTGTGACAACAGTTGTAATAGTAGTATTTGGTACTCCTGACATGGTTTCTTTTTCAGGATGGGTGACCAATGCTACTGTGGTCTCAGGCTGACCTATGGAAACATCCAGAGTTGAAGTAATTGCATAACTTCCTGTGCTCAGGCTAGTGAGAAGTGATGGCTCCATTTCTGTTATACCTGAAGAGACAGACTGAGTTGACATGGATGAACTTGGGTGTCCACCAGCATTGGTGACCAATGATGTTATGGTCTGTGGTTCAGAAGGAGTGTGCTTCAGAGTTATTGAAGTCATCATGTCCAAAACACTGGGTAAGATGGTTGTAAATAGATCCCCTGAAGAACCTTCTTTTCCAGGATGGGAAACCAATGGGGCTATGGTCCCTGGATGATCCCTGGAAACTTCTAGAGTTGAATGGTTTTCTGCTACAGTGCTAGTGCCCAATGATAATACCATTTCTGTGTTACCTGGAGAGGCAAACAGAGTAGGCATGGCTGAATTGGGCTGTTCACCAATGTGGGTGACAAATGAAATTGTGGAATGTGGTTCAGAAGGTATAAGAGTTGTTGCATTAAAGAGGTTTGGAGCACTAGTTGAAATGGTGGTATTAAGAACACCTGCAGTTTCTTCCCTTTCAGCATGAGTTGTCCATGATACTGTAGTCTCTGTTTGACCTGGGGAAACACGTAGATCTGGAGTGGTTTCATGTGCTGCTGTTCCAGTAGAAGTGGCCTGTGATATCATCATTTCTGTTACTCCTGAAGAGACAGACAGAGTAGACATGGATGAACTGGGATGTCCACCATGATGGGTGACCAATGATGTTATGGTCTGTGGTTCAGAAGGAGTGGGGTTTAGACTTGTTGAGGTCATCATGTCTGGAACACTGGGTGAGATGGTTGTAGATAGATTCCCTGAAGCTCCTTCTTTTTCAGGATGGTTGATGGATGGTTCTGTGGTTTTTGGTTGATCTGGGTAAACACCCACAGTTGAAGTCACAGGATGGCTCTCTGTGCTTGAGATGGTAACCAATGATTGTGTCATTTCTGAGACACCTAGAGACACAGGCCTTGTAGACAAGGTTGAACTGGGCTGTCCCTCAATATGGGTGATCATTGAAATTGTGTTATGTGGTTGAGATGGAATAAGAGTTGTTGTGGCCATCATTTCTGTGACACCAGTTGTAATGGTAGTAGTTGGTACCCCTGAAGTGGCTTCTCTTTCAGGATGGGGGACCAATGCAGCTGTGGTCTTAGGCTGACCTATCGAAACATCCAGAGTTGAAGTAGTTGCATATCTTCCTGTGCCCAAGCTAGTGACAAGTGATGGTGTCATTTCTGTTACACCTGAAGAAACAACCTGAGTAGATATGGATGAACTTGGATGTCCACCAACATGGGTGATCAATGATATTGTGGTCTGTGGTTCAGAAGTAGTGCTGGTCAGACTTGTTGTGGTTATGTCTGGAACATTAGGTGATATAGTCGTAGATAGATCCACTGAAGAGCCTTCTTTTCCAGGATGGGTAACCAATGGGGCTATGGTCCCTTGATGATCTCTGGAAACTTCCAGAGTTGAATGATTTTCTGCATCATAGCTAGTTCCCAGTGATGACATCATTTCTGTTATACCTGGAGAGGCATCCAGAGTAGGCATAGATGAATTTAACTGTTCACCAGTGTGGGTGGCAAAAGAAATGGTGGAATGTGGTTCAGAAGTGATAAGAGTTGTGGCATTAAGGAGCTCTGGAACACTAGGTGAAATGGTGTTATTTAGAACACTTGCAGTTTCTTCCCTTTTAGAATGAGTTGTCAATGAGAATGTAGTCTCTGTTTGACCTGGGGAAACAAGTAGATCTGGACTGGTTTCATGTGCTGATGTTCCAGTTGTAGTGGTCTGTGATGTCATCATTTCTGTTACTCCTGAAGAGACAACCTGAATAGACATGGATGAACTGGGATGTCCACTATGATGGGTGACCAATGATGTTATGGTCTGTGGTTCAGAAGGAGTGCTGGTCAGACTCATTGTAGTTATATTTTCTGTAGAACTAGGTGGCATGACTGTAGTTACAATGTCTGAAGCAACTGCCTTTACAGAATGGGTGACCCATGAACCTGTGGTCTCTGGTTGATCTGTGGAAACTTCAAGTGTTATAGCTGTTGAAATGTTTTTTGTGCCAGAGATAGGGACCAGTGATGGTGTCACTTTTGTTATAACTGGAGAGATGGCCAGAATAGGGATGGTAGAGTTGGGCTGTTCACCAGTGTGGGTAACAAATGAAACTGTGGAATGTGGTTCAGAAGATATAAGAGTTTTGGAAGTAACAAGGTCTGGAACACTGACTGAAACTGTGGTATTTAGAACACCTGAATTGGTTTCTCTTTCTGCATGAGTTGTCCATGAGGCTGTAGACTCACTTTGCACTGGGGTAACAAATACAGCAGGGCTAGTTTTATGTTTCACTGTGCTAGAACTAGTGGCCCAAGTTGTCATCATTTTTGTTACACCTGAAGAGAAACCATGAGTAGACATAGACAGAGTGTGATGGCCACCATCATAGGTGACTAATGATGTTGTCTTTTCTTCAGAAACAGTTCGGTTCAGAGTTGTTGAAGTCATTATGTCTGGAACAGCAGGTGAGACAGTTGAACTTACAATCTCTGAAGTGCTTTTTGTTCCAGGATGAGTGACCCATGAACCTGTGGTCCCAGGTTGATCTGGGGAAAGAGTCACAGTTGTAGTCACTGAATGGTTTTCTGTGCTTGAGCTAGTGACAAAGGGTGATATAATTTCTGCTAATCCTAGAGAGACGGGCTTTGTAGACATGGCTGAACTGGGCTGTCCCTCAATATGAGTGACCAATGACACTGTGGTGTATGGTTCACCAGAAGCAAGACTTTGTGATGGTGATGTCATCATTTCTGGTATACTAGATGAGATGTTTGTAGATAGTATTCCTGAAATACCTTCTTTTTCAGGATGGTTGACCCCTGGAGCTGTGGTCCCTGGTTGATTTGGGGAAACACCCACATTTGAAGTCATGAAATTATTTTCTGGGCTTGGGCTAGTGACCAATGATTGTACCATTTCTGTTATACCTGGAGACACAGGCCATGTAGACATTGAATTTGGCTGTCCCTCAATGTGGGTGTCCAATGAAAGTGTATTATGTGGTTCAGAAGGAATAAGAGTTGTTGTTGTCATCATTTCTGTGACACCAGTTGTAATGGTAGTATTTGGTACCCCTGATGTGGCTTCCTTTTCAGGATGGGGGACCAATGGGGCTGTGGTCTCAGGTTGACCTATGGAAACATCCAGAGCTGAAGTGATTGCATATCTTCCTGTGCCCAAGCTAGTGAGAAGTGATGGTGTCATTTCTGTTACACCAGAAGAAACAACCTGAGTAGATATGAATGAACTTGGATGTCCACCAACATGGGTGACCAATGATGTTACGGTTTGTAGTTCAGAAGCAGTTTGGTTCAGACTTGTTGAGGTAATCATATCTGGAACATTAGATGATATAGTTGTAGATAGATCCATGGAAGAGCCTTCTTTTCCATGATGGGTATTCAATGGGGCTGTAGTCTCTGGATGATCTGTGGAAACAGTCATAGTGGAAATCATGGAATGGCTTTCTATGTCTGAGCTAGTGACCCATGATGGTATCATTTCTGTTATACCTGAAGAGACAGGCCTTGTAGACATGGCTGAACTGGGTTGTCCCCCAACATGGGTGTTCAGTGGCATTGTGGTGTGTGCTTCAGCAGAAATAAGCATTGGTGATGTCTTCATTTCTAGTACGCTAGAGGAGAAGGTTGTAGATGGAACTCTTGAAGTGTCTTTTTTTCCAGGATGAGTGACCAGTGCTGTGGTCCCTGCTTGACCTGGGGAAACAGACAGATCTGAAGTCACAGGATGGCTCTCTGTGCTTGAACTGGTGACCAGTGACTGTATCATTTCTGTTATACCTAGAGACACAGGCCTTATAGACAAGGTTGAACTGGGCTGTTCCTCAATGTGGGTGACCAACGAAACTGTGTTATATGATTCAGGAGGAATAAGAGTTGTTGCTGTCATCATTTCTGTGATACCAGTTGTAATGGTAGTATTTGGTACTCCTGACATGGTTTCTCTTTCAGGAGGAATGAACGATGAAGCTGTGGTCTCAGGCAGACCTATGGAAACATCCAGAGTTGAAGTGATTGCATAGCTTCCTGTGCCCAAGCTAGTGACAAGTGATGGTGTCATTTCTGTTACACCTGAAGAGACAGACTGGGAATTCATGGATGAACTTGGATGTCCACTACCAGGGGTGACCAATGATGTTATAGTCTGTGTTTCAGAAACAGTGTGATTCAGAGTTGTTGAAGTCGTGTCTGAAACACTAGGTGATGTGGCTCTAGACAAATCCCCTGAAGCACCTTCATTTCCAGCATGGGTGACCCATAGAGTTGTGGTTCCTGTTTGTTCTGTGGACACCTCCAGAGTTGTAGCTGCTAAATTGTTTTTTGTAGTAGACTTAGTGACCAGTGACAGAATCATTTCTTTTATACCTGGAGGGACAGCCATAGTAGGCATGGCTGAATTGAACTGTTCACCAATGTGAGTAGCAAATGAAACTGTGGAATGTGGTTCAGAAGAAATAAGAGTTGTGTCATTAAGGAGGTCTGGAACACTAGTTGAAATGGTGGTATTTAGAACACCTGCAATTTTTTCCCTTTCAGCATGAGCTGTCCATGAGTCTGTGTTGTCTGTTTGACCTGTGAAAACAAATACAGCTGGGCTGGTTTTATTTGTCTTTGTAGTACTGACATGGGATGTCATCACTTCTGTTACTCCTGATAAGACAGCCAGATTTGATATGGATAAACTGGGTTGTGCCTCAGCATGGGTAACCTCTGGTATTATGGTCTGTGTTTCAGAAGGAGTGCTGGCCAAGCTTGTTACAGTTATGTTCTCTGGAGCACTAGGTAGCTTAGTTGTAGTTATAATATCTGAAGCAATTGCCTTTACAGAATGGGTGGCCCATGAACCTGTGGTCTCTGGTTGATTGGTAGAGACTGCCAGAGTTGTAGCTGCCGAAATGTTTTTTGTGCCAGAGCTAGGGACCAGTGATGGTGTCACTTTCGTTATAACTGGAGAGATGGCCAGAATAGGGATGGTAGAGTTGGGCTGTTCACCAGTGTGAGTAACAAATGAAACTGTGGAATGTGGTTCAGAAGGTATAAGAGCTGTGGAAGTAACAAGGTCTGGAACACTGACTGAAACTGTGGTATTTAGAACACCTGAATTGGTTTCTCTTTCTGCATGAGTTGTCCATGAGGCTGTAGACTCACTTTGCACTGGGGTAACAAATACAGCAGGGCTAGTTTCATGTGTCACCGTGCTAGAACTACTGGACTGAGATGTCATTGTTTCTGTTACTCCTGAGGAGACAGCCTGGGTAGACAGGGATGAAATGGGATGTCTACCAGCATAGGTGATGAATGATGCTGTGGTCTGTGGTTCAGAAGGAATGTAGTTCATAGTTATTGAGGTCATTATGTCTGGAACATCAGGTGAGATAGTTGTACTTAGAATCTCTGAAGTGCCTTCTTTTCCAAGATGGGTAAGCCATGAATCTGTGGACCCAGATTGATCTGGGGAAACAGTCAGAGTTGAAGCCACTGAATGACTTTCTGTGCCTGAACTAGTGACAAGTGATGGTATCATTTCTGTTATACCTGGAGACACAGGCCTTGTGGACATGGCTGAACTAGGCGGTTTCTCAATATGGGTGACCAATGAAAGTGTGGTATGTGGTTTAGAAGGAATAAGATTTGTTGAAGTGATCATTTCTGGGGCATCAGTTGAAATGGTAGTAGTTAGAACCCCTGATGTGGCTGCTTTTCCAGGATGGGTGAGCAATAGGTCTGTGGTCTCTGGTTGACTTGGCGAAACATCCAATGTTGGAGACATTGGGTGCCTTTCTGTGGAATAGCTAGTGAGGAGTAATGGTATCATTTGTGTTATACTTTCAGAAATAGGCCTTGTAAACATGGATGAACTGGGCTCTTCCCCAATCTTGGTGACCAATGAAACTGCAGTATGTGGTTCAGAAGGAATAATAGTAGTTTTGGTCATCATCTCTGGCACACTAGATGAGATGGTTGTAGATAGTACCCTTGAAGTGCCTTCTGTTCTAGAATGGGTTACTCCCAGTGCTGTGGCCTCTGGTTGTATGGGGGACAAAGCTATAATTGTAGGCACTGCATGGCTTTCTGTGCCTGAGCTTTTGACATGTGATGTAATTTCTGTCATAACCTGAGTGACTGTCATGTTATTCATGTCCAAAGTGTGTTGTCTCCCAGCATGAATGTCCAATGATGTTGTGTTCTGTGGTTCAGAAAAAATGTGGTTCATAGATGTTGAGGTCATCATACCAGGAGCACTAGGTGGTATGGCTGAAGTTACAACTCCTGAAGTGTCTTCTTTTCTAGGATGGGTGACCCATGGGGCTGTGGTCTCTGTTTGACTTGGGGAAACAGCAAGAGTTGAAGCCACTGGATGGTTTTCTGTGCCATAACTAGTGACCAGTGATGGGATCATTTCTGTTATCCCTGAAGAGACAGGCCTTGCAGTCATGGCTGAACTAGGCTGTTCCTCAATGTCAGTGACCAATGAAACTGCAGTATATGGTTCAGAAGGAATAAGAATTGGTGCAGTCACCATTTCTAGCACACTAGGTGAGATGGTTGTAGATAGAACCCCTGAAGTACCTTCTCTTCCAGGATGGGTGGCCCATGGGACTGTGATCTCAGGTCGACCAGGGGAAACAGCCAGAGTTGTAGTCATTGCATAGCTTTCCGTGCCAAAACTAGTAAATAGTGGTGGTGTTATTTCTGTTATACCTGAAGAGGCATCCTGAGTAGACATGGATAAATCAAGCTGTCCCCCAGCGTGGGTGACCAATGATGTTATGGTCTGTGGTTCAGAAGGAGTGTGGCTTAGGATTGTTGGGGTCATCATGTCTGGAGCACTAAGTTTTGAATTTGTCATTAGAACCCTTGAAGTGACTTCTTTTTCAAGCTTGTTCATTGAAGATATTGTTGTCTCTGGTTGTCCTGGGGGAAAGGTTAGAGTTGAAGTTGCATGGCTTTCTGAACCTAAGTTAGTGACCAGTGATGTGGCCTCTTTTGTTGTACTTGGGAAGTCAGTCAGAGTAGACATGGCTGAACTGTCCTCTTCCCCAGCATCCATTACCAGTGAAATTGTGGTCTGTAGTTTAGGAGCTTGGCTCACAGATTTTGAGGCCAATATGTCTAGAACATTAGGTGAGATGGTTGTAGGTAGCGCCCTTGAAGTCACTTCTATTCCAGGATTCATGGTCCATGAGGTTGTGGTCTCTGGTTGACCTGGGGAAATAGTTTGATTTCTTGTACCTATATGTGTCTCAGAGCTAGTGAATAGTGGTCTCATGATTTCTGTTACACCTGGAGAGTCAGAAATAGTAGATGTTGGTGAACTAGTCTTTTCCCCAGAATGAGAGATAAGAGAAATTTTGGTATGTGCTTCAGAAGGTTGAAAACTCAGAATTGGTTTAGATGTTCTTACATCTTCTTCAGAACCCTGGCCTACTAATGTTATCATATTTAGAATACTAGTTGAGATAGCTATATTTGGAACAGATGGTATGTCTTCTTGTTCAATAGTGATAGTTTTTTTGGGTGTGGTATGAGATTCAATATGGGAAAAAGTTGGGCCTGTCCTGGGAACCCCGGGGCTGGTCTCTTCAGGATTGGTAACAAATGAGGCTGATGCACCTGCTTCACTTGGTAAGGTAGTAAGAATTGTCACAGAAGAACTATCTTCTGATGTTGCATAAAGGGTTACTTGTGATGTTGTTTTCTCTAGTTCTTGTGAATATCTTGTTATTGTTGGGGAGACTGTACTGGTGTATATCTCAGAACTAGGTACTAGTGAAGTCACTATCCCAAGTATACCAGAGGAAGCAGTCGTAGTTGGAAGGAATGAAGTTTCCTCTACCCCAGTATGAGTGATCATTGAGACTCCTGTCTCTGGTTTATCAGAAGAAAGAGTCAAAATTGGAATATCGGTGCTGGTGACTGTCCTAAAAGTAGTGACAGGTGAAGTCAGTACTTCTGATACATTAGGAGAGATATCATAAGTTGAAGAATCTGATTTGGCTTCTGTCTCAGAACTGGTGGCCACTGAGGGTATACTATCTGATATAGTATGGGAAACATCTGGAGTTGTCATGAGGACTTGTGTTGTTTTTGGCTCACCAGAGGAAAAATGCACAGTGGGAATGGCTGAGTGGACATCTGTCCCAGTCTTGGTGACCCCAGAGCCTGTTGTCTCTGTTTCACTCAGGGAATCGGTAAGAGTTGGAAATAACAAAATGGTGCTTTCTTCAGGCATGCTAATCAGAAAGGTCACCAAATCTGGTATAACAGGGGAAACGGCTGTTGCTGCTGTTGCTGTTGCTGCTGCTGCTGAAATGGCTGAACTGACTTCTCCTCTGGGAGTGGTGGCTGTGGATACCATGGAATCTGATTCATCTTGAGAAGCATTCTGAGTTATCCTGGCAATAGCTGAAGTAATCTCTAAAGGATGTGTGACCAATGAGACTGTATCAGACTCACCAGAGGATATGGGCAAAGGATAAACAACTTGGCTTGTCTCTGTCCTAAGACTGGGGCTCCATGGGGCTGTGCTCTCTGGTTCTTTACTGTAAGAAGGTGGTCTTGTACTGAGGACCATGGTGGTATTTTCTCCAGATCCTGTGGAAAATGATGCTGTGATCCCTAGGACATTGTGGGAAGCATCTGAGGCTGTGATAATCATCTTTGTTGTGTTTATGTTGCCTGTTTTCTCTGCTGTCTTGAAGTGAGTCAGGGGTTTTGAAGTTGTAGTAGAGATTTTGGTGGTTGAAGTGGCAATGGAAGAAGCCTTCAGAGCTGTGGTGGTGGTGTCATCTTCTGCTGACCCTTCTGTGGATAGCTCTGTAAGTTGAGACAGGCAACACAACTTGTAAAAATTCTTACACTTTCTAAATAGTTAATTCATATTTTTCCCCTACATGATGAAAGGGAGAGATGTATCTATCACAGTGCTGCTTTCCTGGGATGAGAGTTGCCCTAACTGACCATGGAAAAGGTATTATAAATTTTGCTGTATTGTTCATCCATTTCCCCATTGATGTTTTTTTATCTGGTGTGTGTGTGTGTGTGTGTGTGTGTGTGTGTGTGTGTGTGTGTGTGTGTGTGTGTGTGTGTGTAAGAGAGAAAGAGACAGAGAGAGACAGAGAGAGACAGAGACAGAGACAGAGACACAGAGATACAGAGACAGAGACAGAAAAGAAAGACAGAGAGACAAGCTTTCCTATCTCCCAGGCCAAACTTAAAGTCACTATATAGCTAAGGGTATCCTTAAACTTTTTATCTGACTGACTCCTACGTACTGAGATTATAGATATGCATTACCGAATTTACTTTATATTGTTCCAATGACCAAAACTCGGGGCTTTGTAAATTCTAGACAAGTACTCTACGAACTGAGCTACAACTCTACCCCTCCTGTATCCTTAGGGCTGCAACTCCTCCATAAATTTGTGATCCTACTTATCCAACCTAGTTCCCACTATGTTCTGTACCATTCAAGGTTAAGCTCTTCCCTCCTCCTGACCTATTGATTCCTCATCAAACCCCATCAATTCTGATAATTTTCATGGGAAAGATCATATCCCACCTTCACTGATAATTCATTATACTTCATTTGCTCCATATTTTCTTGCCACAATGTCTGAACTGAATTTTTCATCACCAGAATTTCTGGTTGTTAACAACAATTAGTGTTTGACTGTTTGACAAGTAGTAGGTGTTCAACTCAAAGTATGAGCGAATAAATGAATAAATGAAGATATGAAACAATGGTATATAAGAATGTACCTCCTTTTTGAGAGAGGTGACATGTGTCATTTGTTTGAAAGTTTGCGTTCCATAATGTGATAGTCCTAACCCTGAAGTGATCACAGTAGAACTTACCTTTAGGGCTATCAAATGATGTAGAAGCCAGAGGGCCCTTTCCCAGGCCTGCTGCATCTCCATGTGTAACTCCATCAGGCATCTCTGTGTAGGACTGTATGCCATCTTCTGTTTCTAAAGATGAGAGTTAGGTAGAAAATAGGTAAGTATCTCTTCCAGGAAGACTGAACTGTCTAAAGAGATCACTTCATTGAGTACATTTCAGTCTTTTTCTAGAGTCTATGACAGTGGCTTTGAGACACAGGATGAGTAGCTAGTCAGCTTCCTGTAAATGTATCAATTTGTCCATATGTCTATGTGCAGATCTGTACATGGCATAATGAATTGGTCTAGATAATAAAAGCCTGTAGTAAGATATAGAGAAAAATGCTGAAAGATCAGAGAAAAGGAGCAAGCACTGCCACATCTTACCTCCTTAACATCACAGCAGGCAAGAGAGCAAGTAAGTTCCTGTTACTCCCTGGTTATATACTGTTTCTGCCCAGCTAGCTCACTTCCTGTCTGTACAGACCTCCAGACCTCTGTGGTTAGCTAGTGGCAAGCTCCATTTTCTGACATTCAGACAGACTTTATTTGTACAATTAAGATATCACCACACAGATCCGATGGCCTTACCTTTCTTTTAGCTTTGCTTTCTACTCTCAATCTTTATTTTTCTTTTTCTCTTATTCCCTCTCTTCCTTCTCTCCCTCCCACTCTTCCCTCCCTCTCTCCTTCTTTCCTTCCTCCTTTCTTACTTTCTTTTGTAAAGGAGGATCTCATGAGGACCATACAGGCTTCAAACTTGATACACATCTGAGAATGACCTTGAATTTCTGCTCCTCCTGTATCCAAGTTCCTGAGTACTTGGAATACAAGTGTATGCCACCATGCCTACCTTATGCAATGCTGGAGTGGAACCAGTTGTGCATGGAAAGCAGCTCACTACCAAATAAATCGAATCCCACCTATTACTTGCTGTCTGACCTCTTTTTCTTCTATATTTACTTAAATATGTCCTTATCTTTTTATTTGATTTCTCTTCAGAGTATGAATGAACTACAAATACAAGAAGAACCAAAGTAAAGTATGGAGTTATAGAGCTGAAATCCAAACACTTAGTATGTTGAGGCAGAAGAATCATGAGTTTGAGGCCCACAGGAGATATATAAAGACAATGTATAAAGTAAATCAATGATTTCAAATATCTACCTTTCATATGAGTTGTTCCAACTATCTATGTAGGGATTCAAACACACTTCCTCTGGAGAATACCTAATAAACTAGTACTGTTGCTGGGGGACATTTTTAGACTTGTGTCACAAATGAAATCTGATAGAAAATTTAATTCTCTTACAATGATAATATCCTTAAAAGCTCTTCTAGTGTATTTAATGCTTTCTGTGTCCCTCCCACATCATCAGGTACTTTATTCCTTCAGTTTTCATGATCACATGTTTTTCCTTCTTACCTTCTGACTCTGGTCTAATTCTAGTAGCATGTTGAACTCAAAGGTAGAAACTCTACTTTTAGTCAGGTCTAGTGGTACCATAATGCCTATGATCTCTGCTGTATGGGAGGCTATGGCAGGATTGTTTCAAATTCAAGTTCAGCATAATTGACAGACTAAGTTCCAGGCTAGCCAGGGCCTCCCTATGTATATATATATATATATATATATATATATATATATATATATATGCTCTACATATGCTGTTATGCTGTTTAGGGATAAAGCATATGTGTCAGTTCGTATGGAATAACCTCCCAAAACAAACCAAAGCAGTATCTCTCCCTTTTATCTCCATGTAACTTTGGCTGAAGTCTACTCCTCTATGATTCACTTTATTGCAGCTTAGCTTCTCTGTAGTATTTGACAAAGCTTACAATTTCTCTCTAAAATCTTGTCTTCGTATGACTACTGTAATGCCAGAATCTCTTGTATTGTCTGCTAGCTTTTTGACTGCCCCTATTTAAATTAATGACTAAAAGCATAAATTCCTACTCCTGGTTGGTCTGACTTATTTTTTTGTTTGGGGGTGTGCTGTGATTCAAACATATGGCATTATGAATGCTAGGTGAATTGTTCTAGCACTAAGTTATACCCCTTCCTCTTTGATTTTTCAGACAGGGCCTCACTAACTCTGGTTCTCTTTGAAGACAGGATCTTTTGCCTCGGTTTTCTCACATTCTAGGGTGACAGACATGCACCAAGCACATATGAGTTAGTTATTAGCTTACTTCTGTCACTTATGTGCTTTTTGATAGTGAGAAAATTATATCAAATTTTCTATGTATCTCAACTTCATTACCCACAAAATAATATTACAATAAAGATGTAAAACATTTGTGAAACAATGTGAAATAATTGCTGTATATGCCTAATTGTCATTATCACCACTATTAATTATCATTAACAATCACACTAGAACATCTATTATATTGTAGAAATTACTCATAGGCTTGCTTGTTTTCTATGTTTTGCCTATATCTAGCTCAGTGTTTGGTGTTAGCAGCTCAACCAATGTTTGCTAAAGAACATTCTAGTATGAAGGTAGAGGGTATAGGCTATCTGTATTACACTTGCCTCACATGTGCAAGGTCCTAGGTCCCATGACTTGTAACTCACAAAACAGGATTCATACTTTTAAATAGTTGGATGATTTTTTGTTTGTTTTTTGAGACAGGGTTTCTCTGTGTAGCTTTGGAGCCTATCCTGGCACTCGCTCTGGAGACCAGGCCAGCCTCAAACTCACAGAGATCTGCCTGCCTCTGCCTCCCTAGTGCTGGGATTAAAGGCGTGCACCACCAATGCCTGGCAGTTGGATGAATTTGAAAATGTACAGTATATACAATAGAGTTTTACTCAGCAATAATTTCTAGGAACTAGATACAATCAAGTTAAACAATATTAGGCAGACAGAAAAATAAATATCATAGACTTTATCTTATGTGGAAACATATAAAATCCCTAAAAGCAGAAAACTGACTACAAATGATGTAGAAGGAATTTAGAAGATAGAGAAGAAAGTGAGAAGAGTTCATAGTAGGAAGTGGAATGATGAGAATGTTGTTTCAGTATGTATGAGCATGAATCTCACTAATTTGTATAATTTGTATGATTTAATAATTCTAACAGTAGTAATCATAAATAAATATGAATGCAATAATGAACTACTAACTTTCTTTCTACCTCTTAGGAAAGGGCTATTGCCTATGATCCTCCCCAGTCTGTGAATGGAAATGCAGGGACAGTTGTTTCTTACTTATCAACCTGGGTGAATGTGTAGGAACCTGAACAGCACCATCCCCCTTCCCAAGTCAGAATACTCAGCTCAGTCATTATGTTTCTCAAGAAGGGTGATAATGATGTCTTGATGGGATTAGTTCTAGGCTTCAAGGTTCAAACATAATCATGGAATCTTGCATGCTGCTATTCATTATAACAATACTGTTATTGTCCATTTGTAAATTACCTGAAGGAGTAATCCCATGGAGGACTGTGCTGGCTGTAAAGTCAGTGCTAGTGGAATCAGAAAAGGGCAGTGGTGTAGAAGTTGAAGAAGGCAGTTTTTCTGCAATAGTGGAAACCAAAACATCAACATGGCTTGACTGTATTATAGAATGAGGACTGCTCGAGGTCACAGCTGAGTTGCCTTTTGAAATGCTGGTTGTGGCAAATGAGGCCAATTCTTCTGTTGGAGAAAGGGTTGTTGTGTCAATAAAAGTGGTTTCATCTGAAGGTAGTATATTAGTTCTTGGAACACGAGTACTTTTTGGTGAAGGAATCATAAAATTGGATTCTGAGAAGGATGTTGCCATAGTAGACTCTGCAGTAGCTGAAGAAGGAAGTAAGATGGTGACTGTTTCTACTGGAATTTCAGTAAACTTTGAAGATGCAGTCTGCAATGGGCTTGATATGTTCATAGCAGCAGTGACAGTAGTCTCAGACTTTGGCAAAATGAGAGTAGACACAGGAGCTGAAGGTCTGTTTGTTTGTAGGGACATGCTAGTGTCTCTCAATCCAGAAGTCAAATGGGAAAATTGCTCAGAATCAGATCTAGTAGTCTCTAAATAGGCAGGCAATGAAGTGGACATAGAAGTCACCCAAATGTAGGAAGAAGTATCCCTGGAAGATTCAGGGAGTGTTGGTACAGAAGATCTTAGCTCATGTCCTGTACTGACAGTCTTCATGCTGGTTACTTTGTATTTTGAAGAAGAATTAAATTTTTCTGTATCAGTAGTAACTTCAGGTAAGCCCAATATTTCAAGTGAGTTGCTACTCAAATTTGGAGGCAAACTTGTTCCAGTTTCCAAGCTTCTGTTCAGCGTGTCTGTTGTCTTGGAGAACTCAGAGGTGGCAAATGACATCTCAGGTAAAGAAGTAGAGATTGAACTCTGTGGTGATAGAGAGGAAGCAGAAGAAGGTAAAGTCTTTGTTGGTGATATCAACAAAGAAGAGGCAGTCCCATCTGGTGAAACAGGATCAGATGATACAGTGTTTTGGAACTGGGGTCCAGGAGTGGTTATGTCCACACTAGTTATTTCAGTTTTGGTGAACATATGAGATGTTTGTGAGGTCCTGATGTCCTTTGAAGTGACTAATTCACTGTTTCTCCAGCTTGGAAACAATGTTGTAAGAGAAGCTAAGTTTGTGTCTTTTGTAGTTGTTTCCTTAGAAGAGAATGTAGAGGCCACTGAAGCAGGAGAGGAGAGACTTTGTCTTTCTGATGTGGAAGTAGCAGGAAAATGTGATGTTGTCTGATGCAGTTCTTCAGAATTCACAGAGGAGGTTGCTTCATGGGATGGGGAGTCAGTCCATGACAGTGACTCAGAACTGCTGGGAAGAAGCATCGAGTCTGGATGGAGAACAGTCTGAGTTACAGTTGAAAGGACCTGAGTACCAGCAGTAGTGCCTGAGGTATTCCAGAGAGTAGTGATTTTGGATGATTCTGTAGCATTAATTACTTGACTGATGTCAATGTTTGGGACAGAAAGTGTAGAGATATTGGGAGTATTTCCCATGGAGATGTCTGTTGTCTTTGTGAAGGATGCAGAGCTTGAAACAGATAGTCTATCAGTTGAGTTAGCTTCTGTTCTTGAAAGCCCAGTGGAGATCCTAGTGGGCACTGTGAAAAGATCAGAACTAGATTTTGTCATCAAGTTAATATCTTCAGGCATGGTGAATTCTTGTTTTACTGAAGTTAGGGGAAAAGCTTTCTGAGTTTCACTGTGTGCAGATTCAGATAAGAATGTCGGTGTGGAAAGTGTTACATCCCCATTGTTTTGTGAGGTCATAATTATAGTTGTTATTCTTGATAGGAATGAATTATCTAGGATAGTACCTTGAGAATGCACTCTGGGACTATTAGTTTCTACTCTGCTTGCTGGGGTTTTTGAGAAAATGTGACTTGTCTTTAGGTTTCTTATGTCATATGAAGGACTGGGAGTTGAAAGCCCTGTGGCATCTCCACCTCGGATTGAGATGCTCTCAGAAACTACATTTTTGTCTTTTCCAGTTGAGGTTGTGTCTTGAATAGAAGTTACAAGTGCAGACAGAAAATCAAGGGAAGAGACATTTTGTGCTTGTGATGTAGAGGTAACTGGTGAAGGTGTGGTTTTCTCAGTCACAATAGATGTTGAATCTGAAGAGGTGTGTTTTTCCTTGGGTAAAGAACTTACATGTGACTGTTCCGCAGAACTGTTGGGCTCAGATATCAATGCTAAATGTGGAGGTGTTTGATGTTCTGGTGAAGCAAATTCTGTCATAGTAATAGTGGTTGCAGTGTCTCTGGACAGTTTTTCATATAATAAAGACCCAGAATTACCTGCCTCAAAGATGGTGTTTAAGTCTTCTTTCATGCGTCTGGGAATGCTTCCAGTGGTGATGTCTTCTGATGCTGAGAAATAAGGAGGGTTTTTTGTGGAGATTCTGTCAGTTGCTGTGGATTCTGAAATGGAGAGGCCAGTAGTCATGCTTGGGGGCAACTGAGAAAAAACAGTATTGTGTGTTGTAGCAATGGTAGTCTCTTCAAGAATGATAGTTTGTGGAAGAGATTGGCTCAGGGAAGAAACTGTGTGAGTCATAATTCCAGAGGCATCAGAATATGTTGCCTGTGAAACAGAAACTGTAGTATCTGCCAATGGATGCTGGAACATTGTTGAAAATGCAGTTTTAGATGAAACTGATGCAGGAATGATAGAGGATTTGGATTTGGGTATGGGAGTGCTGGCTTCCATAATTGCTTCTGCTTTAAAAGAGGAAGCAGAGCTTGTCTGTGAGAATTTGGTGACCTGTGAAGTCTCTTGGCTTGAGTGTATACTACTGCTCCAATCTGGAAATGAAGTAGATAAATCATGTATACCCAACTCAGTTGTGATTGCCTCCCTAGAGGTAGTGAAGGCAGAAACCACAGAACTAGGAGATGGGGTGCTGTGTTCTACTGTTGATAAAACAGGGGAAGGTAAAGCAGGCCTATGAAGATATCCTGGAGAAATGGAAAGTTGGCTTTCTTTCCAAGCTGGAAAACTTGCAATTGATGGAACTTCATAACTTTGGCTTAGAAACGTAGATGTCTCTGTGACTAGCGGAGTTGGACTGAAACTAGTGAGATTGCCAGACACTGACAACATTGGTGATGCTTCTAAGGAGAGGACCATATTTGATGTTACTTTAGAATCCCCAATCTTGCTGATAGATAGTTCTTCTGATTCTGTAATGTTGGATCCATAGAGTCTGGTCGTTCCACTGGATGTATCATCTGGTGTAAATTGCTGAAGTGTTGGAAGTGTTGTGTTATCAGGAGACATCGATACTGTTCTGGATACAGGAAGAGAGGAACTGTAAGACATTTGAGAATGACTACTAGTGAAATCTGTGCTTGAGTATACTTCAGGTATATTAGCTTGTGTCAGTGTGGTCAGGGGGGTAAATGTCTGTGTCCCAATATTTTCATAATCTAATGATGCTGATTGTGTAGGTGAAGGAGTGGATACTTGTGTGGTGGGAAGGGTAGTGGGGAAAGCTGCTTTATTCTCAGATGACACTGAAGTAGGTATGATGGTGTATTTAAATTGGGGTCCAGAACTTCTGGCTTCCATTTTTGACCCTGGTGTGATTGAGGACAATTTATTCATCTGTGAGGTTTGGGAATAATGTCCAATGTTGGACCTAGGCTGAGAGATGCTGCTCCAGCTTGGAATGTAAGCAGTCACAGGATCTGAACTTGTGTGTGAAGCTGTTGGGAATAGATCCCTGGTAACTGGGAAAACAGAAGCAACAGACTCAGGAGAATGACTACTGTGTCTCTCTGTCAAGGAAGCATCAGGTGCCAGTGAAACTGACCCTGATGGTGTGGAATTTGCAGACATGGATCCTTTCCCAGGAGTAAGTGTCCATGAGGCTGAAGAGGGACTGTTGAAAGGAACCATGGGTTCTGAACCTGGAAATGTATGCATCCCACTGGAGTGGATGTCCTTGACTGAGATAGTACTGGATGTGTCTGGGTAAGTCAAAATATCTGATGTAACTGGAGAATGTCCCATGGGTATTGCCATCTCTTCTGTTTCTGCACTGATGGTAGAGGTAGGGAGACTGGTGGAGGTTCCAGTGGAAGTATCTTCTGATGTTGACTGATTAGGGGCTGACAGGGATGTGCTGTCAGCAGATGTGGTACTTGTCCTAGATTCAAAAATTGAAGGGATAGTAAGTAGTTCTCTATGTCTAGGACTGTGTTTTGTGGTTGAATTTATGTCTTCAGATGTACTGAAATCTGTCAGTGCTGTCCTTGAGGAAGAAACCGTGCCTGTCTCAATCTTTGTACTTTCAGATGAGATTGGCTGTGAGGGTGAATATCTGGTATGTTCCATGGTGGACAGAATGGTTGTGAAAGATTCCTTTTCAGGTAAGACTGATGTAGGTATGATGATGGGTTGGTTGTGGGTTGTGTAAGTCCCATCTTCCATACTGTTTTCTGGTGTGAGTGAGGAAACAGAGGTTGTCTGTGAGATTTTGGAGAGTTGGGTATTGTTGGAGCTTGGTATTGAAAGAGTCACAGATCCTGAGGTTGTAAGTAATCTGGTAGGGATTGGGTCCTTAGCAACTGTAAAGACAGAGGTGACAGAAGCAGGAGAACTGACACTATATTTGTCTCCATTGGCAGGAACTGAAGAATGTGAGGGTGCCTCAGGTATGGGTCTTGTTGAACTTGCAGACCTGGACTCCTTCCAAGTTGAATGAGTCCATGATGGGGATGGAGGACTGGCAGAATGGCCTATAGATTCTGAAAGTAGAAATGCCTGTGTCCCAGGGTGCTGGGTCTCTCTGTTTGAAGCAGTGGTTGATATGCTTTCAGAAGTCACCACATTTGATGTCATTACCAGATTTCCTCTGTGGGTGGCTACTGTCTCTTCTGACTCTGTGGTAGTTGTAGGTCTAGGGAACCTGGTGGAAGTTCCAGTAGAAGTGCCTTCTGATGTTGAATGATGAAACATTGAGATGGATGTGCTTTGCTCAAACACAGCTGCTGTCTGGGGCTCAAGAAGAGAAGAGATAGTGTGCACTTCGTTGTGGCCAGGATTCTTCTCTGTGATTGAATACACCTCTTCATATGTGCGGTGCTTTTCCTGTGCTTTGGTCAATGAGTTAGTTCTCTGTGTCAAAATATCATTTTCAGATGGGGATAACTGTGAAGTAGGAAGTGTGGTTCCTTCTAAGGAGGGTAGGATAGTGACTAAAAGCTCATTTTCAGATAAGACTGCTGTAGGTGTGTTGATATGTTTCTGTTGGTGAAGGGTACTGCTGTCTTCCACAATGGACTTTGTTGTAACTGAGGAAACAGAGGTGGTTTGTGAGATTTTGGAGATGAGTGCAGTATAGAAGTTTGTCTGAAAGCTCCGGCTCAAACTGTGATTAGAGGAACTCACAGGTCCTGAGATAGGAGAGAGGCCTTTTGAGATTGGATTCTTGGCAACTGTGGAAACAGAGGCATCAGAATTGGGAGAGTAACTTCTGTGACTCTCTGGCAAGGAAGCATCAGGGGCCCGTGAAACCACCACTGGTGTTGTTGTGGAATTTGCAGACAAGGATCCTTTCCCAGAAGTAAGTGTCCATGAGGCTGAAGCAGGACTATTGAAAGGAACCATGGATTCTGAACCTGGAAATGTATGCATCCCACTGGAGTGGATGTCCTTGACTGAGGTAGTACTGGATGTGTCTGGGTAAGTCAAAATATCTGATGTAACTGGAGAATGTCCCATGGGTATTGCCATCTCTTCTATTTCTGCACTGATGGTAGAGGTAGGGAGACTGGTGGAGATTCCAGTGGAAGTATCTTCTGATGTTGACTGATTAGGGGTTGACAAGGATGTGCTGTCAGCAGATGTGGTACTTGTCCTAGATTCAAAAAGATAAGGGATAGTGAACAGTTCACTATGGCTAGGACTGTGTTTTGTGGTTGAATTTATGTCTTCAGATGTACTGAAATCTGTCAATGCTGTCCTTGAGGAAGAAACCGTGCCTGTCTCAATCTTTGTACTTTCAGATGAGATTGGCTGTGAGGGTGAGTGTCTGGTATGTTCTATGGTGGACAGAATGGTTGTGAAAGATTCCTTTTCAGGTAAGACTGATGTAGGTATGATGATGGGTTGGTTGTGGGTTGTGTAAGTCCCATCTTCCATACTGTTTTCTGGTGTGAGTGAGGAAACAGAGGTTGTCTGTGAGATTTTGGAGAGTTGGGCATTGTTGGAGCTTGGTTTTGAAAGAGTCACAGATCCTGAGGTTGTAAGTAATCTGGTAGGGATTGGGTCCTTAGAAACTGTGAAGACAGAGGTGACAGAAACAGGAGATACAATGACAGAATTATTAAAGGACACTTTAGTAGGACTAGGATTATGTTCTGTGGTTGAAATCACTTCAGGCATGTGAGTTTCCACCATAGTAACAGTTGTGGATGTGTCTGACAGCAGAGTACTATTTAATTGAGCCACATTATGTGTGTCAATACTTGTAGAATTAGATGAATTCACTGAAATAGAAACAGTGCTTTTTCCAGTGGCTTCAGGGATCAAGGCAGATAATGTGATTTTAGGTACAACTGATTCAGATGATATATGGGGAGCAGAACTGGTGGCCTCCATGATGTTCACTGCTTTCTGTGAGTTTCTTGTGCCTTTCAGAGTGGACAAGTTTGAAGGAATGCTACTTCTCCAATATAAAGTTGAAGTGGTCACTGCTGTGCTTGTGTCCCAAATTCTTGTGCTTGTCTTCGGTGTTGCTCTGAGCACTGAAGCCATAGATCCAGTAGAACTATGTGGTTCTTGTAATGTTGATGCTATATAAGAAGGCAAGGTTGGTTTGGGTTTATTTGACACAGTAATCTCTTGATAAATAATAGATAAGTATAAAAGGGTGATCTAATAATACCCCCAGGAACAGCCTTGCATACATTCTTACATACCTATAAGGTGATTAGAATCACATTTTGATTGACATCTGCATTAATCATATCTTTTTACATTCATTTAGTGAGAGAAATTTTATTCTAAAATATATTTATGTTGTTCCAGGATAAAACATTTCTCACTTAGTATTCACATGTCTACACAAACATGTGTAAAAATAATCATTGCATAAATTATATTATTTCTCAGGTGAAATTATAGGAAATATAGCTTAAAAATAAAACCTAGGGTTTTATAAATATAAAAATGAGTCATATTAGGTCAAAATTGCAGGTAATAAATGACTATGCAATGTTCAGTCCTAAATCATACTCCCTGTCTCTAATGTCCAGGGAGCCTCCTAGAAAAGGAAGTAGAAATTCTATAAGAACCCAGGTCTGTAAAACAATGTCTTCTGGCTCTTCTCTTCTCTGTGGAGATGCTGAGCAGTCGACATGTAGGATGCCAGAGGAGTAACATGTCCCTGGACCTTTCTCCGGTAAGAGAAGACCCCATGGGAATACTTAGATTAATAGAAATGGGTTAATAATTAAAATAGAGCTAGCCAATAAGAAACCCTAGTCACCAGCCAACAATTTCATAATTAATATAGCGTCTGAATGAATCTTTGAGGCAGTGAAGGGCCGCAGGACCTGTCAGGCAAGAAAACTCATGTTACAAAATGGTGCCAGCAATATGCAGCATGAATTTCCACATAGAATGACAAAAGCTTAAAAGGGATTTTAGAAACAAAAGAACAGAGACAAGCATAGCTTCATGGTAGCAGCATTTTCTCAGGTAGGCTCTGTTTTGCTAAAGGGAAGCAGAGACTCATGTGGCTCCTTTAAGGGAGGTTTCCTGACTAAGCATAAACAGAAAAACCACAGGGATCTTTTAAGAGACCATGCTAAGAATTGAATGGTGTGTACAAGCAGCTGGCCATGGCAGTGAACACATCTCCAAGCTGGCAGCATGCTGCTTAATGACAGCATAGACCAAGGTGGTGAGCACAGCTCTCAGTGCTGGCAGTAAACTTATCCCTGCCATCTTCGAAAGACAGTGGCTAAAACAGCCACAGCTTAAATTTTAACAATGTTGTTTAGCAAATAAAAGACTTGTGGCCAGAAAAAGATAAACATATACAGTAAAGACAGATTCAAATGAATAAAAACCTCTAAAAGTTTACAGTGTGTTTAAAAATGTACATAGGCTTGGGAGAGAAAAGAAAAGGGGGAAAGAAATAGTGTAGCGGGGTGTGGTGGCACATGCCTTTAATCCCAGCACTTGGGAGGCAAAGGCAAGCAAATCTCTCTGATTTCAAGGTCAGTCTGGTATATGATGGAAAATACACAGAGTCTAGATACTGTATGCTATTGTGTTATCTTTGAATTGTTTGACTGCTAAGGAAATAGCAATAACTACTAAAAGAAATGCTGCTAGATTAATCCAATTTACATAATTTGAAAATGCTTTGACTTCTGAACTTAAGTATAAGGACATGTTACTTGGGAAAAGAGGTTCTTTTCTTGTTTCCACAGAAGATGAAAAGCTGTGGATTCCTTCTAGACTAATATGGTTTGATGAAGTAAGACCCTGAAGCAGTGGCCCAGGTGATAGAACATTCAAAACAGCTGAGACAATACAGCCTTACAGACTACAACAGCCAGGATTTGGACAGGTTTCTAGGTCTTCTTAGGATTCCCAAAACAGTGACTTCAAACAGCAGGAAGCAGTTTGGAGAGAATGATGCCCACATTCCCAAATGTTGTTTATAAATGTTTGTTTTCATTTAAATAAGGTTGGTTATAAGTAGTTAATGATCACAACCAAACTTTTTATATAAAAGGAGGAGGGAATATGATATAGAAATGAATACTTTGAATTGGTATGGATTTTGACTTATTGATATAAATTGAAGGTCAATTTTGTTATTTGTATATTTCTCCTCTTATTTAGTTAGTGTGTTAATACAGCTCATTTAAAAATGTAATATATAATTAAGTACAGATTACATATAGATAGTTACCTATAATAATCAAAACTTATATTAGTTAGGTTTTCTAGATATACAGAAATATATATGAGATGGATAGATATTCTTCAAACCTTTCAAAGACCTACAAAATATGGCATTTAAAATGGTTTAGGGTTTTCATTAGAGTGAGATACAACTGCCCCTGGCAACACCAATTATGTTTAGAAAGCAGATGGGCATCGAAGAAACTCTTTATGGAGTTTGCTTTCTGTATGGCAAGACAACCATTTCCACAAGAAACCACTCTTGCTTGACTGTTTGATAGACTGGACATGAAGAACACACAGGAAAGTGACTGCTGAATTTGCAAAACAAAACAGTCCTGAGGGGTTCCTGCTTCATGGAAGAGTCTGCCAGACATTTTGCAAGACACAGAAAAATGACTGACAAATTACCAATGCAGGCAGACAGTTTCAAATTTACTACTTCACTGAGAAGTCTGCCAGACACATTATGGCCTATGGGCTGAAGATGGATGCTCCAACATTACAGAGGAACTTTGGTAGACTGACCAGGTAGCAACATGTCTCTGTCAGTTCTAGAGTTTATATACTATACTTCTGTGGTCTTTGATGGAGTTAAAGGCAGATAGCTATAGTTATTTTTTTGTAGTTATGATAAAAGATAAGTTACATATAAGACTTTAGACTCACAAAGATAGGATAGATAATAGAATATTTTCTTTAAATTTTGCTAAATGTTAATGGACTGCATATTGTTAACTATAGTTCTTATTTGATATCTGCTTTGTTATATATAATTTTACTATGTTAAAGTTAAAACCCTTCTTTTTATTTAGACAGAAAAGAGGACATGATGAGGAATGTTTTCCTGTGTATATGTTTGTCTTATTTGTTGATGAATAAAACACTGATTGGCCAGGCAGGATGATAGGCAGGACTAGGAGACAAGGGAGATTCTTGGAAGTGTAGGCAGAGAATAGTTGTCATGTTATCCCAGGAAGTAATGTAGCTGGGCAGAAACTGTCACTAGCTAAGCATAGAGGTCTGGAGGTATGTACAGACAGGCAGGAAGTGACATAGCTGGGCAGAATTAGAACATAAGCAGGAACAAACAAGTAATCGTTCTGTTCTCTTCTCTGCAGAGACACTGAGTGGTCGACATTTAGGAATGCTAAATGAGTAAGGTCCCAGGACCTTTCTCCAGTAAGAAAAGACCACGTGGGGATACTGAGATTAATAGAAGTGGGTTAATAATTAAGACAGAGCTAGCTAATAAGAAACTCTAGTCACTGGCCAACAGTTTCATAATATAAAACAAAACAAAACAAAACAAAACAAAACAAAAATGTCTTTTGAACATAATGGGATTGCTCTCACGAACTCATAGCTTTTCTAATGGTCTATATAATATCTGCTTAAGATCAACTCATTTAACATTCCTGCATGGGTGAGAGAGCACACGAGTTATTGCCAGTTGATTGTGAATGGATAAGACTCAGCCAGTTCTCTCCAGATACACCGTCCGTGGTAGATTGCCCATGTCCCAATGGATGATTCGCCCTGCAGCCTTACACATATAGCCAGGATTAATTAGAGTCAATATGTTATTCAAAAAAGAAGAAGCACAAGAAGGAGAAGGAGGAGGAGGAGAGGGGGCTGGAGACATGGCTCAACAGTTAAAGGTACCTGCTACCATGTCTGATAATCTGAGTTTGATTCCTAGGATGCACATTGTGGAAGGAAAGAACTGACTCCTGAAAATTGTTCCCTGACTGCCACCTGTACACTGGGACACACACACACACACACACACACACACACACACACACACACACACACTAAAATAAATAATACAAGTATAATAGTATAATACAAAATGATTATTTACAGAATGACAAGACATGAAGTTAGGAGGAGAACATGTTGGAAAACTCTGGGAAGAGTTGGAGGCAGAAGTGAAGGATAAATATTATAAAAACATATTGCATATATGTATGAAATTTTCAAGTAGTAAATACATTTTTTAAAAATGAGCCAGTTTGTCAGGAGCTAGCTCTGGTCAGATATAAAAAGTCCTTCTTTACAGAGGCTGGCGACCTCCATGCTAAACCGCCAGTTAGTCAAGCACCTCACCCCTTAGGTTAGTGTTTGAGGTAACCACAGGAGGTTCTGGACACCTGCCCTGGCCTGAGAGCAATTAACATTCATTCCTCCCCCCACTTCCTCTTTCTCTGCTTCCTCCTTTCTCTTTAAAAACCCCTTGTTATCAATAAAATTTAGACCTTGACAAGGACACTGCTTGGTCTTGCTTCTTCTTTCTCGCCCATTATTTTCAGGCCTGGTCCACCTCTGACCCACGAATTACCGGAGCCCTGCTGGCCGGGGCACCAATTTAAAGAAGTATCAATTTGTAATGGGTTGAATATACAATAGGAAAATTTATATAATGCCACACAAATGCCTGAAATTTTTATTATACTTTGAATGTTTATTTATATAGTTAATTCCCTCACAAAAAAGAAGAAAGAGAAAAGGAAAAAGAAAATTATCTGTGGATGAGAGATAACTTAGTGCCTGCCTGCTTATAATTCCATGCCCAGAATCCATAGAAACATCTGACCTGAACAAAGGGGAGCTCATGGACCCCAGACTGATAGCTGAGAAACTAGCATAGGACAGAACCAGGCCCCCTGAACATGGGTGTCAGTTAGGAGACCTGGGCAGTCTATGGTGCCTCTGGTAATGGAACAGTATTTATCTCTAGTTTATAAAAGGACATTGGGAGCCCATTCCCCATAGAGGGATACTCTCTCAGCCTAGACACATGGAGGAGGACCTAGGCCCTGACCCAAATGATGTGACAGACTTTGATGATGCCCCATGGAAGGCCTCACCCTTTCTGTGGAACAGAGGCGGATGGGATGGGGGTCGATGGGGCGCATGGGAAGATGGAAGAGAGAGGGATTTGGGTTGATACGTAAAATAAGATTGTTTATAATTTAAATAAAAAAATAAATTAAGAAAAAATCCCTCCCCAGAAGGTGGAGATGCGGGTCCTCAGAGAAAGCTTGTGAGGAAGACTAGCCAAATTGCAGATCTCTGGGTTTGATTGAGAGAGTTTCCCAATGAACAAGGTGGTAAGGGGATTGAAAACTATTGCTGACATCAACCTCAGACCTCCACATGCACATACACACACATGTACCAAACAAGTATATACATGCTTACACACACCATGTATACATGAATACAACCACACATGCAAAGTAGAAAAAGAGGGAGAAAACCTATTATATAGAGCTGGAACAATATCTCAGTGGGTAAAAGCAGTTGCTACAAAAGCATGAGGACCTATTTAGATTCCAACAACCATGTAAAACGGCAGGTGACATGACTATATCTGTAATCATAGAGCTACACAGAATGGGGAGACAAGCAGGTTCACTGGAGATTGCTGGCCACCAGCCTAGCTCATGTTTCAGTAAGAGGCCCCATCTCATGGGAATAAGGTAGGAAGTAATAAAGCATCTTCCTGTGGTCAATTTTTGGGTCTGCAACACACATTTGTAAGCACCACAGGCATAAACATAATACATGACTAAATTGCCCACATATTCCTAAGGTATTGTTTCCTGTACTACAAGAAAGCATTTCTGTTGGAAGTTATCGCTGTGAAAAATCTGATGTGTCCTAGCTCACCATACTAATTGGTCAGACCCTCTCCAATTGCCAAACTCTCATAATCTCCATTCCCTTCTCTCTACTGCTATAAATTTCACTTTAAACATCCCACATATAATTTAAAATAATTAATAATGCATTATTTATATTTCTGTGCCTGTTTTCCTCTTCACATTATGTCTTCCATGTCCATCATGTTATTACAGCTTACATAACTTCCTACCCTTTCTTTCCTTTATTCCCAGGCTTCCTGTCTAACTTTGATAGTTCCTCCTTTGCTTTCTTCTCTGTCTTCTTTTCCATACTTCTCTCTTCTTTTCTCTTCTTCTGTTTCTCATTCCCACCCTTTTCTTTGTCTTTTTTCTTTCATGGAAGCTCCCCACTATGAGCCTAGGTTTGTCTGGAACTAGCCCTGTACCCTAGACTGACTAAAACTCCTGATCCTCCTCTCCTGGCTGTGTACAAAAATGGAAATATCAACAGTCAGGCTCAGAGGAACCACCCCTCACTGCTTAACTATTTACTGCAAATAGGTTCCTGGAAAGGAAGAGTCATTGCCATCAGTTGTGTATCTACTGGTGACACCCACCAGGCTCCCATGTATAGTTCTAAACTAAATGGGTTACATGACAAAACCAAAAGTCATGAATCAGGGAAAGGGGCCAATAAGGAATTAAAAGTTCATAAGGATGGAGAAAGATAAGAGAGATGTGGTGATATATTGTTTATTATCTAATAAAACTTGCATGGAGATCAAATTGCAAAGCTAGACACAGCCATAGAGGCCAGACAGTGGTGGTACACACCTTTAATACCAGGACTCAGGAAACAGAGGCAGATAGATCATTGTGAGTAAGGCCACCCAGGGCTATATATGAGTGAATCACTCTAAAAGACAAACAGAGCTCATGCCCTTAATCCCAGCATTAGAAAGGTATATAAGCTAGGATCATGGTATCCAGTATTCAGTCACAGGGTTTTCAGCTTCCAGTCATGGTGAGGACAGGAAGAGGTAAGAGATACTGGCTGGCTGTTTTGCTTCTCTGACCTTCAGCTTAAACCCCAATATTTGTCTCTGGGTTTTTAGTATTTATGTTACAGAGAAGTTGGGAGCAAGAGTAAGCAGGGTGTCCTTTATGTATGTATGAAGTTGTCAAAAGAATTAACCTCATTAAAAAACAATATTTTGCATTTTGCATTTATTTTCTACTCATCTCTCTAGAAGCATTACTGTCAATTCTATGTCTTATTCTGAATCCCCATAGGGTGCTAAAACCTGAAATTACCTTAGATCAGGAACAAAAGGACTGATGGAAACATACCTATGTAATAAGATACTAAAACTATCTGAAAGTACACACACACACACACACACACACACACAGAGTTTGGTCATAGGACATGCAGAAAACATGCTGGTACTGAAAGAAGCTTTCTCCCTGGTAGCTCTGCAGGCTGATCGGGGAGAAAAGCCATTAACAATATTATGTAGCCATGAACCCTGTAGGCTACAATAACAATTGGTTTGGCAAGATATGTTAATGTATACCATAATGTCATAAATGTTATGGGGATAACCAAACTATTTTGATTTCATTTATGGCCCACTCCACAGAGGGAAACAAATACCTGGTCCTTAAAATCTAGTTCAAAGTCTGGGAACTTTGAACTAGTTCTTAGGGCAGAACCTATTACTATTAGTTTACTATGTAAATATAGTATCAAACTTCTTTCTAAATATACATTTAGTACAGCTCTCAGTCGTCATTGGGGAAGCTTCTTTGTGCCATGGATGATAGTTAACATATAGTCTCACAACTGGTAAAGTTGTAGAAAATAATTTTCTGTAGAGCTCTCCATCATAAAAGGGACTTTTACATGTAACACACCCTCACTTGAGGTGCTCATGGAATGCTGCAAAAGAAGGAAAAGAAGGAATGTAAGAACCAGAGGTTGGAAAGGATCAAGGTGAAACAGTGTCTTCTGGACATGACAGAACTGTGGCACACAGAAACTCACAGCAGCTGTGGTTGTCTGAAAAAAAAAAAAAAAACAGGGACAGGCGGGGCCTCTCAATAGCCCTTTGTGACTCTATGAGAAACCCCTGAGGCCCCACCCCTCCAACAGGGAGTTAATGGCTATAGAGAAAGTTGCAAAGGGAGAGGTGAGAAATATAGACATTGCTTTAGAAACCTCATGGAAGCTAAGAATTATATTAGTTTTTAGGACTCTCTGAAGATATAAACAGATTTTTTTTGTTTCTTTTCATAGATAGTCCTGCAGTTGAAGGAGTTATAGTTTGCTTTGATACCTAAGGTAAAGAAAGTTAGCTTTGATGAACATGATGGAGGCATTTATGAAATTTTTGGAGAGTAAAGCAGTTGATGATTGGTCCTCACTGGGGCAAGAAAAAGACAGGGATGGATAATTATAGGGATAGGAAAAGGGGGAAATCCTTCACTCTGGAGTCTGGCTGAATCCTCTAACCAGCTAAGAAGCAAAAATTCCAGCAAAACTATCAACTGCTTGAGATTTTTCTCCCTGTAAACTTTGCATATACTAGGATTCTCACCAGAAACTTCATTTATAATAAAACATACCCAAAGCCTTTGAGCAGCCCAAGTGACTCCTGGTTTTAGGTTTTGTTTTTGTTTTGTTGTTTTTGTTTGTTTTGTTTGTTTGGTTTGGTTTGGGGTTTTTTTGAGACAGGGTTTCTCTGTATTGTTTTGGAGCCTGTCCTGGAACTCACTCTGTAGACCAGGCTGGCCTCGAACTCACAGAGATCTGCCTGCTTCTGCCTCCTGAGTGGTGGGTTTAAAGGCATGAGCCACCAACGCCCAGCATGGTTTTAGTTTTAACAGAGTATAATCCCATCCAAGGCAACACGGGAACCATTTTATAATCATATTTATCAAGAAAGAGAGATGGACAAGAGAAAAAAACACATCCTAATAATCTTGTGAGATATAACACGAGAACCACTAAAATGCTATATATCAATATCATGACACTTAATTTTACTGTCCCATGAAGAGCCTATACTGGTAAGTGGATATGTCTCACTTTATTAACTGAGCTTCTTTTTCTTGATCCTCATGTTTAAAATCTTTATTAAAATATCTTTCATAAATCTCCAATTCTACTTCATGACACCGGGTCCTGAAACTTTTCTTTATCAAAGCCTTCAATGCCAGTTTTGCTTAAGTCAAGGTTCCTAAAAGTTTAAGAAGATACCTGAGGATGCTTAGGATGAAGAGTGTGGAGCTGTTTCTCTGTGCCCTTAGGCACTGGCACCTAGTAAGGTTTGTCATCATTCATTTGTGAGACAGATATTTACCTCCTATTGTGCCAAGCAGAGATTTGCTACATCTGAAAATATCTGAAAACACTGTTGGTTGCTGTGACTAGGACTTTGGATGCTACTACATTCTAAGGAGTAGAGGTCCCATGTTGAAATCCAACATTCTACCAACACAGGGGACAGCTCCCTGCTACACATCCCCCTAAAATGGAACTGAGAAACTCCTTCTGTAGTGAGATTGACCCAGGTTAGAACACTTGAGCTCTTTCAGTGGAAATAAGCAAGTAAACAACTCAGAGGATTACAATCAGCATCAATAAAAATAAGGACGGGGTGGGGGCTGGCATGAAAGAGATGGTTAAATCGTTAAGAGCACTGTTGGCTCTTGCAGAAGACCTGGGTTTCATTCCTAGAACCCACATAATAGCTCACAGACCTCTGCACTCCAGTCTCAGGGGATACAATACCTGTTTCTGACATCTGAATGCACCAGGTACACACATGGTGCAAATGCATATAAAACATGCTTTCAAACAAAACACTCATACATAAAATCAGATAAATATAAACCAAAGGGATACAACGGAATAAAATATACCAGAGTGTGCTAAATGAAGCAAAACTAAATTATCCTTGGAAAGCTTTCTCATGGGGCACAGCATTTCCTTAGTTGAGGAGAAAAACTTGGGAGAGCTAACGGCACAAAACTGAGCATGCTGAGTATGGTGTTTTGAATAAGAATGACTCCTTATATGTTTGAATCCTTGTCCCAGTTCATGGAACTGTTTGTGAATAATTAGGAGGTATGACCTTGTTGGAAGATGTGTGTCACACTAGTGGCAGGTTTCAAAGGACTTGCTCAATTCCCAGTGTCCCTCTCTCTGCCTCCTATTTGTAGATCAAAATATAAGCTATCAACTCTTCTGCCACCATGCCCTTGCTCCACCATCATGGATTCTAAACTTTTGAAACTGTAAGGCCAAATTAAACATATTCGTGATAAGTTTCTTTGGTATATTATCAGATTAATACAAAAGTAATGAAGACAGAAACTAGTCCAAGGGAGTGAGTGTGCTATTGTTATAACAGGCCTGATCACATGGTCTCTTAGAGGAATAAGACTTTGAGACTTTGCACTAGGGAAGCTGTTGAATGATGTAAGCAGTGCTTAATAGGTCATCCTAGTAGGAGCCTGGAAGACAGTACTTCTGAGAACAATGTAGACTATGGAGACTAAGCTCAGGAAATTAAAAAGATATTAGCAAATGGGCTAGAGACAATTCTTACATTATCTTGGCAAGGAATGTGGTTTCTTTCTGTCTGAGGTTAAATTAAAAGATATTAAATTAATTTCCTAGGAGGCAAAAACTTCAAGACAGCTCAGTAGTTACTCAATTTGTGCTTATTAGCAATCACAATTACCTTGAAAAAGAACAAATGGGTTACCCATAATTCCAGAAAACTGAATGCTGGAGCCTGTGCTTGTACTGTAAGAGATGAGAAGATTAAAGAAAGGCCTATTCCAAAATGGAATAGAGGGAGAATTGCCCTGAGTTCAAGACCACACTCAGCTAGGCTTCCACCTTGTAAAAAGGAAAGACTTGAGGAATTTTGTGCTCCTATGCAACAAGAAAGGAAATCTTTTGCAAATGTGATTTAATAAGGACAAGCTCTATCCCAAACAGGCAGCTGAACCTGGCTATGCCATCCACATGATTCTGCTTTAGAGTCATGAAGGTATATGAGTAACAAGAGTTATAGAATCTTCTTCTATGGTTAAGGACAGCTGCTGAGGCTAGGCATGTGACAAGTAAGTCTTGGCATGGAGCTCCTGAGAGACCACTGCATGAAGCTGTGAAAGTGAAGCCTGGGTTATGTGGAAGTCCCCAAGATATTTGACAAGCCACAGTCTTTTGTCATGGGAATGTATGCTCTATGCCATTGTATATTGGAAGTATATAATTGGCCTTTTGATTTTACAGGAAGTCACAATTAAGAAACTGCCTTGAATCTTAGAAGAGACGTTAGACTTTGGAATTTTAAACTATGCTGAGATTGTGAAATACTATGGGGACTTTTGAAGTTAGATAAAATGCAACTTACATTATGATATGCCCATTAGTCAATGGGAGCCACAGAGGGAAGGGAATGTGATGGTTTGAATGAAAATAGCACTAATAGGTATGTGTTTGAATATTTAGCCCCTAATCAGTGAAACTATTTGGGAAGGATTAAGAGTTATGGTGTTACTGGGGAAGTTGTGTCATTGGGGCTAGCTTTGACGTTTCCAAAAATTTATGCCATTTCCAATGTGCCTCTCTCTGCCTCCTACTTGCAGATTAAGACAGAAGCTCTCAGCTGTTCCTGCTGCCCTGCCTTATTCCACCATCATAGACTCAAACCTTCTGAAATACATTCTTATAAGTTGCATTGACCATGATTTCAAATCAAAGCAATAGAAAAGCAACTAAGACAGTGGCTCACACACATAATCCCAGCACTCAGAAAGCTAAGGCAGGATGATTTCCCTGAATTTGAAGACAGTCTGGGCTACAGAGTGACTCTCAGAGCATTGAGAGATATGTATCAAGATCCCCTCTCACAAGACAAAAATAGAATCACTGCACAACATAGTGACTATAGTTAATAATGTCTGGCATATTTTAAAATTGGTAAGAGTAATTTTAAATATTGGTGCCACTTTAAAATGATATATAGGTTTGATGACAGAGACATTGACTAAATATGTGATTCATGATGATGTATACATACGTATATACACATTAGTTATAACATTGCAGGGTCCCCTAGAGAGATCAACATCCACAGATCCTAAAGTTCTTTGCATAGAATGCAGGAATTTGGGGGCTGGATAGATAGTAGATAAGTAAGTCGTTAGGGAGGCTTACTGCTCTTACAGGGGACCTGAGTAGAGTTCCTGCCACCAACTTTAGGTGGCTCACAACATCCTGTGACTCCAGTTACAGGGAAACTGACCCAATCTCCCAGCCTCTTTGGCTAATGTTCTTACACACACACACACACACACACACACACACACACACACACACACACACACACATACACACACACACAGGAAGAGAGAGAGAGAGACAAATTATGTATCCTACCAGTCTCCATATCCTTGGGATTTCCACTATTGGATTCAATCAACAATGCATAGAAAGTATTTAAGGAAAAATGCATCTATTGTATATGAGTATAGAGGATATTTCTCTTTCCATTACTGCCAAATCAACACAGTGTAACACACACACACACAGAGAGAGAGAGAGAGAGAGAGAGAGAGAGAGAGAGAGAGAGAGAGGAAGAGGCAGAGAGAACCCACAAATACCTTTCTGTACCATTTGCTTTAATATTATTTATAGAACCTAAAATGCAAATGCAGTATAAACAATTGTTACACTGTGTTGATTAGGCAGTAATGGAAAGAGAAATATCCTCTATACTCCATATACAATAGATGCAGTTTTCCTTAAATACTTTCTATGCATTGTTGATTGAATCCAATAGTGGAAATCCCAAGGATATGGAGACTGGTAGGATACATAATTTGTCTATGCCCAATTTTAAAATTCTTTCAATTGTACCATGCATATAGACAAAATTTGTCACAACATTCGATACATTTCTTTCTAAGTCTTTAAAAGCTGTTGTGCTTTATTGAATTTGTTATCACAACTCATCCTCTGCTAGCCATCTCCTACAATCTATCTCTTTGCCTATTCCCAGTATGAAGTTATCACTGGTAGAGCATCACAAGGTGTCCTGAGATAGAATATCTATCTCTGGGAATCTTAGAGCTTTTTTTTCTTGAATTCAAATTTTAGCTGTATCAGACACCAGCTGCCCATGTTGGGATAATTGTCATATCTGATTGTACCTTCTCACCAAAATGGAAATACGAAGTATTTTTATTAAGATTTAATATAGTCTAACAACAATTTATACCAATTTAGATTTTATAAGTAGCTTAAAATAAATGATCAGAAAAATTTATGTACATTACATACAAATACTATGGCATTAGAAATGATATGTTTTAAATGTGCATATTGGAGAGTATATTTTCTTTTTACTATCTTTTACAAAAAATTTTATTTTATAACTAATTATGGGTATAAGTGCATGGTAGTGTGAGGGTGTGTACACATGAGGCCAGAAGAAGGTGTTGGTTCCCTTTCAAGCTAGAGTTAATGGAAATTCTGAACTGCTTGATGTGGATACTGGGAACGAAACTTGAGTCCTCTGGAAGAGAAACAAACATTCTTAACCACCCTCTCCAACATCTGCTATCATCATCCTGACTCCCTTTAGTATCTTGCCTATCATAACACAGAGCTGTTCCTTTTTATAGTTTGGAAAGGAGAATCCATGATAAGGAGTGATCAGAGATGTAGGAGTGAGCGACAGAAGCAGAATACACTTTCCCTTCAGAAGTCATTTGTATCTTGGGTTTTCTTTTTCTCTCTTAAAAATGCTTTTGTTGCACACAAGTATATGATTGTCCTTTGTTCACTCCACATTACCGTCTCTTTTTTTCCTGCTGGTCCCCAGTAATACTCCTTCCTTTTTCATAATATATATTATATTATGCATACAGTATATATTATATCCATATTTGTTGGAACTACTCTTATATTTGCATATACAGTATAGTCACCAGTGCACACTCATGCTTGTACACACTCATATATTTATATTTAAACAAAAACTGCATATGGGAGAAATCATATAACATTTCTTTCTCTCTGTATCTGTGACTTTCTCATATATACCCATTCCCATCCCTTTCCACTCAACCGACTATAGGATGAAATACTTAGAAAAATAAGTGTATTTTTACTGAGTTTGTACAGGCTTTTGTCCTTATTAGGCCCTAAACAATACCTTGTAATGACAAAGGACTTACTAATACAGATGAATTACAATAAATATTATAAGAAGTCTAGAGAATATTTAAAATATATAGGAGGCTGTGGGTAGACCATGCTAAAGCTACAGCATTTTATAAAAGTGATTCACCATCCTGGGACTTTGGTGTCCCAAAGCATCCTGTACCCATTTCCTTGTGGATACAGAGGAAAGCTGATAACTGTGGGAATGAGTGTGTTTTAGGAGTGGAATAGAGTTCTAGAATGGCAAACATCAATAACAAAAATCCAAAACTGATCTTAGGAACACATAAAAGCAAGCAGGTAAGACTAGTGAGGATAGGAAGAAAAATTAGGAGGGCTAGGACACCCCCCACCCCCACCCCACCTCCATCCCACCCCACCCTCCCACCCCCAACCCCGATTCCTGATGCGATTCCTGATGCATCAGAGGGTTTGTCCCTTCACTGTAGGAAAGTCCAGGCCAGAGAAGTACAAGGTCAGACAAGTCTGGGCAGCCTCCAGGCAAGCATGAGGAGGGGCTCATGGAGTCATGAAAATGCTAACTGATCTTGACTCCTGAAGACAATAGGTAGAACTAATTGTTTCTGACCAGCCTTCTATCTTGCTGCCTCATCCTCAATTCACAAAGAAGCTGGTGTCTTAGAGATCTAAGTAAAAGTGGCTCCTTGTCTATCTCCCTGCCTTGGAAGGAGAGATTTAAGGGATGACTACTGACATGAGCAAAGTGAAGTTATTCTACTAGAAGTGAAAAACTGGGAACTTCCAGGAAGAGAAAGGATCTCATTACATATACACACTCATACTGCTGTGGAAGAATAGAGACTGAAGAAAACTACAAGATAAAGCAACAGATAAAAGATGTCAATTGGCAGAGAAAAACGGAAAGTCCTACTTCACCTAGCCTTGATACAACAAATGGAGCATGCTCAAGAAAAGCCCAGGATATACAAACATGAGAGAGACAGCTTCTGTGTAAATGTCCTTTAAATGACCACGATAGCCATGGCCCAGTGCTTTGGGCTCTTTTCTCAACTCACTGACCCACTTCTATTCTGGAAGTGCTTTCCTTTCTTAATAAACTTTGACTACTGCTCTTTCTCATTATGTGTCTAGGGCCATGGAACATAAGAAACTGGACACTTCAACACAGGCTCAGATCTGCACCTGTAAAATATTCATGTAGACACAAATACAAACACGGACAATCCGACAATCCTTACATGTACAGACATAAACCCACAGACAGGGATGTGCTGACAGGAATTTATGCACACACTTTCACTTTAGCACACAAATATTGTCACACTTATGTGCATACACACAATCTCACATGCACAGATACACACACATGTCAAACATTCATACACTCAAATACACACATAGTATACTCCCTATTGGATGTTCATACACACCCATTCACCCACTAAAAAAATGCCCAAAGATATTCACAGCCTTTCAGATTTATTCACCCACAACAGACAGGAATGCAGGTCCTGAAATTCTGAATTCCTCCCTGGTTCTGCCTCAACTCACTTCACTGACTGTCAGTGTCCCCAAGATTAAAGCAGAAATTATTAAAGAATAATTAATAAAGAATTGGTGTGCCAGCAAATGAAGGTGGGGTTTAAATGAGTACGCCAGACCCAAGATAAATGATAAACGGGTATTTATTAGGGAAGTGCAGTAAATAACTGCCACGATCTTCCTGCTCCAGAAAATGCAGCCTCTGCCCTTCCATGCTCTCCACAACCCAAGAGCATAAGGTATAACTTTCTGACCTAATAATGGGTCACGTCTGGACCTGAAACCATGCCCAATGGGTGTGGCCACCACTACAAGTTCACTTGCAAGGCAAGATACAGCTACAAACAAAGCTTAGCTAAGATAAGATAAATTAGTGTAACTGATTACAATATCTTGCTTCCCCATAACACACTCTATTGGAAAAGTCACCTCTCCCCTCTGTAGTGCTATACACTTGACTCTCCACTCTCTTTCCTTCCTATTGACCCTTTAATATTGTATAATTTACTTCTAACAGCCATGGTTATAAAGTTTCCCTTTGCTAGCATGCCCAATTCCAACAGGGATTTTAGTTTTGCTTTTCTTTTTTAGGTATAATATGCCATCTTACATTCTTAAGAGAGATGAGAGGTGAAGACAGGAGACTCCTCTGGAAGCTCCTAGGCTAGCAAGCCTATAGACAATACAGGCAAGCAGAAAAAAATGAGAGAGACACCATCTCAAAAAGGTAGAAAGAGAACAGACTCCCAAAAATTGTCCTCTGACCTACACACATGCACCAAGACATGAATCCCTCAAGACATAAACACAAAATGAATAAGTACTTTTAAATATGAGGAGTATATCATAAAGAAAAGGGCTAATATATGCATGAAGCCAGTTGCCAGAAGGGCTAGAAGTGTTTTTCTTCAGCTCACTAGTCCACTCCAGTTCTTAGAAGTGCTTTGCCTTTCTTAATTAATCTTAATCTCTATTTCTATGTCCCTTGTCTAATTCTTTGTTCTGGAAGATGAGAACCTGTATATTTCAGGTGCTTAGGACACAGATCCAACCTTTTAACAGAAGAAACAGCATGGAGTAATGGGTGGACGACCCAGGCACAGCTATGTCTTCTCAGCTGTTCCTATGGCAGGAGAGCATCGTAAACTGTGGGTCATAAGTAAGGTACACAGGAAACTTGTGGGTAGGGGGAATACTGGAACACCACAACTGCTACCTCCATGACTGACATGTAAGAGAGCTTGTGTAGACACTCATATATAAAAGTCCCAGTCCTTGGTACAGAATTTGCTACTGAGCTTCTGACCTTTCTCTGGTCCACTTCCTCTCTTGGAAGTCTTGTCTGCTCTTCCTCCCTCTTTCCTTCTCTTCCTCCCACTCTCCTTCTCTCCCTCCCTCCCTCCCTTTCTCTCTTTTTGTTCCCTCCTTCCTTCTTTTCTTGATTTCTTTCTCTTTCTGTGTGTGAATGTGATGCATGTACACATTTGCTTGAGGGCATTGCCAAACAAAAATATTAAGTATCTTTCTATATCACTGATTGCCTTATTCCTTTGAGATGGGGTATTTTAGAAAAGTATACCGGCAGCCATCATACCCAGTGGTTCTCCTTCCTCCATGTTCCACTGCACTGGAGTTACATGTATATTCATACCTATTTTTGCTGTTTTAACATGAGTGCTAAGGATCTGAAGTTACTTTGTCTTGCTTATGCTACAACATTGTTGCCACTGGTCCATTTTCTCAGAGTCCGTATTCCCTCTCAATAACCTGTTTCTGCTTCTGTTACTATTCACATCTCTCCTTGTCTGTGGTGGTTTGAATGAGAATGGCCCCCATAGGCTCATATATTTTAGTGCTTGGTCCCAAGCTGGTGGAACTACTTGGGAAGTAGTAAGATATATGGCCTTAGCCAAGCAGTGGTGGCTCATGCCTTTAATCCCAGCTCTCAGGAGGCAGACACAGGCGGATCTTGGTGAGTTCCAGGACAGCCTCCAAAGCCACAGAGAAACCCTGTCTCGAAAAACCAAAACAAAAAATAAAAAAATAAAAAAAGATATATGGCCTTGTTGGTAGAGGCATGTCACTTGGTGGTGGGGGGGGGGGGGCTTTGAGGTTTCAAAAGCCCAAGCCATCCCAGTTCCCTGGCTCTCTGCCTCATGGCTGTGTCTCAAGCTGTAAGCTCTCAGTTATTCCTCCAGTGTCATGTCTGTCTGCTGCAATGCTCCTCAGCATGATGGTCTTGGAGTCTAACTCCCTGTAACTACAAATTAAATGTTTTCTTTTTACAAGTTGCCTTGATCTTATTGTTTTCATTATGGCAAATAACTAAGACATTATACATTTCTCATTCCACATCATAAGAAATTGGGAATTCCAGCAGGTACCCACCGGACTCCTATATCTGCTCACCTCCTTACCCATGAGGGATCTTTTCAAACTCCAATGGATACTCAACACCACTAGTATTACCAAAGCCTATAAAACATTATGTTTCCCCTCCACACACATGTAAGAACATTTAAGATTAGCTAGGCACAGCAAGTTAACCATAATCAAGAGTAAAGTAGTTACAATATACTGACTTTGTCCAGTATTGTAGCCAATGAGGTTTGTCTGAAGTGCACTCATTGCTAATCAATAACAGGAAGCAGAATTCGAATCAACATTCTGTAATTACTAGAGCCTGACTTCTCCTTCTGCCTGGAAGCAGTAGAGTCAGATTTACTGCTCAGAGGATGAGGGAATCATTTCCAGTACTTCACATCAAAAGTCCTGAAGGGTGTCTGGACCGATTCCAGGAGACTTTGTGAGGGCCTGAGGAGGCAGTGAAGGGGCCATCTGCCCAGTCCACCTCTCTTCACTGACACAGAAATGGGGCTGCCCAGATCTAACAGCTCTCAGAATCAAACCTTGAATGAGCCTTGGTGACAAAAGCAGTTAAACAGCCTCTGTTTGTAGCAACTTGGGAACTGTTGTAAAAACCTGCCCACCATTCAGGGTGTTGTGTGACTGATGACCTCACAAAGATGTCCAACTACAAAGCTCTTCCAGAGTCCCCCGACTGCCAGGACTTAAATGACTCAATACTAGCAAGGTTGGGGTTGAGGGAGGAAGGAGCAAGGGAGGAAGAAGAGTCAAGACCACCTTTGGATTTTGGACTATGCTGAAGGCTTCCTGCCCCCACCCCTTCAGAGGCTTGGAGGTATCTTTGTACCAAACAAAGAATAAATGAACAGATATTTAAGCACCTAGGTGCACTGAGGGCTCTCCCTTGCACAACAGTGTCTTAGATACTGGAAAAGTTTGGTGGGAAAGTCAAAATTTCCTCCTCATGAAGTCAGAGTAGAACAGTGTGTGGGTTTTGGTGACTCCAGGTTGAGGACTGGAGGATGTTGGATCTTCTTTCTGCAGGAGGAGTGTGTGTGTGTGTGTGTGTGTGTGTGTGTGTGTGTGTGTGTGTGTGTGTTTCCTGATAATATACAGTGCTTAAAGACTTAGAGCCCTTTCCTACAGTCAGGGCAGGATGGCCCAAGAAGACTTCTGTAAGTGACCTGCAGACCAGAAAAGTTCATCCTTTAGACCCAAAAATGGGTCTTGGGAAAGGTTCGTGGAATGCCTTTCTGTTTCTACTCTTGCCCCTGTGAATCCTCACACCACACAACTCTAGGCTCAACTTACACAAGTCTATACAAATATGCTTGGTGCTAACTACTGACATCTGCTTTTGCCCACTTAGACTACAGTGCCAAGAACGCCTTCTCCTCCTCCCAAGACCCACTGTAACATTCCCTGACAGTTCCCCATTTTGCAAACCTTGTGCCACTGTGCCATGGAGGCATGCTGCCCCACCTTCTGTGCTTCAGCACTGTAGCTCCAAGGTGGGCAATCATTGGCCATGCCCATAGCATGGCTCATGGAATCCTGTGGGAGCATGGGTTACTAAGTTGTTACACATCCACCCTGAGAATTTCTCTTATGTCTGCCCAGAGTTCTTTAAAATTATCAGTCAATAAGGTTGTGAGTAAGTGAGCAAAGGGTACCTGGTAAACTGCACTCAAATCCCAGGGTTTATTTCCTGAACAAAACAGCAGTTTTGTGAACTCAGTCCACTCAGTTCAAAAAATGCAGCTTTGGCTTTGAAGGGAGTCTTTACTGAAAACTCAGAGTAAAGAGCATGTCCTGGATCAGTCTACCACAAGATCCAGCAATTCCACTCTTAGGCATATACCCAAAAGAAGCACATTCATACAACAAGGACATCTGTTCAACCATGTTCATAACAACACTATTTGTAATAGCCAGAAACTGAAAGCAGCCTAGATGCCAAGGAATGGATAGAGAAAATGTGGTACGTTTTTACACAATGGAGTACTACTCAGCAGAAAAAAAAACCAATGGAATCTTGAAATTTGCAGGAAAATGCATGGAACTAGAAGAAACCATTCTGAGTGAGGTAACCCAATCACAAAAAGACAAACATGGTATGTACTTACTCATATGTGGATTTTAGACATAGAGTAAAGGATTACCAGCCTACAATCCACACTGCCAGAGAAGCTAGTAAACAAGGATGACCCTAAGAGAGACATACATGGTCCCCTGGAGAAGGGGAAAGGGTCAAGATCCCCTGAGCAAATTGGGAGCACAGGAAGAGAGGGGAGGGAGCTAGGAGAATGATAGGGGAGAAGAGGAGGGATGCAGAGGACATGAGGGAGCAGAAGGGGTGAGTCAGGGGAAGAATAGAAGATAACAAGAATAGAGATACCATAATAGAGGGAAACATTTTGGGTTCACAGAGAAATTAGGTGTAGGGGAAGCTGTAGCCACGCCTTCTTAGGGGCTGGCTACAGGAGTACCTGAGGGCTTGTGAGGGTATGGTCAGAGTGAGTAGGGGGACTGTGTTTCGGTTTCAGTTTCTCTTTGCTTCTTGCTGTACAGACTACCACCGACTGGCTGGTTCGCTCTGTAAGTAAGGCTTTTCCCTATTAAATACCCTTATATTTCTACCTGACTCCGTATTGGTAATTACCTACTATAATTAGGCACTAGGGAAATGTCTGGAGATCTACAAAGATGACACCAGCTAACAATCTAAGCAACAGAGGAGAGGCTACCTTAAATGCCTCCCCTGATAAAGAGATTGATGACTGACTTATATGCCACCGGATAGCCCTCATCCAGCAGCTGGTGGAAGTAGAAGCAGACACCCACAACTTACCACTCAACTGAACTAGAATCCAGTTGCAGTGAAGGACGAGTGAAGAGCAAAGGGGTCCAGACCAGGCTGGCGAAACCCACGGAAACAGCTGACATGAACATCGGGGAACTCTTGCTCCCCAGACTGATAGCTGGGATAACACCATGAGACTGAACCAGACCCCAGGAACATGGGTTTCAGTGAGGAAACCTCGGAAATCTATGGGACCTGTTGTAGTAGTTCAGTACTTATCCCTAGCGTAGGTGTGGACTTTGGGAGCCCATTCCATATAGAGGAATATTTCCTGAGCCAAGACACATGGGGTTGGGCCTAGGCCCTATCCCAAAGGATACAATACACTCTGATGACACGCTATGGAAGGCCTCGCCATCCAGGGGAAGCAGAAAGGATATGTGATAGGTAGGGTTTTAGTTGGGGGGGTGGTAGGGGAGGAGAGGAGGGAGAAGGGAACTGGGATTGTCATGTAAAACAATCTTGTTTCTAATTCAAATTAAGAAATCTGCTAAAAAAAGGAGCATGTCCTGGTCCTGGCTGCCTCTGAGGCAGAACAACCAGCTAAAAAACAAACAAACAAAACAAAACAAAACCCCAAACCCCAAAAAACAAAAGGGACACCAGGAAGGGAAGGACATGCCACTCCCACTCACTCCCCTGGTTCTGATTTCTCTCTCACACCTTGGACACCCAGGAGTTTCCCACATAATTGGCCAGACCATCTGGAAAAGGAACTGTACACCTGTTTCTACAAAGCACAAACATACTTGCTGAAAATAGTTAATGTGGGATGGTGAGTTTCCCTGGGAAACTCACAGAAATAGCTGACCTGAGCAAATGGGAGCTCATGGACTCCATTGTGACAACTGGGGAACCTGCATAAGACTGAACCAGGTCTCCTGAATGCAGGTGTCAGTTGTGGGGAGGGAGGCTTGGGCAGTCTATGGGGCCAATGGCAGTAGAACCAGTATTTATCCCTAGTGCATGAATGGACTTTGGGAGCCCATTCCCTATGGAGGGATACTCTCTCAGCCTAGATACACAGAGGAGGGCCTAAGTCCTGCCCAAAATGATGTGACAGACTTTGATGATCCCCCATGGGAGGCCTCACCTTCCCTGAGGGGTGGGTAGGGGTGGGATGGGGAGATGCTGGGAGGCATGGGAGGATGGGAGGGAGAGGGAGCTGGGATAGGTATATAAAATAAGATTGTTTTTAATTTAAAAAAAGAAGAAGAAATAGTTTAAATACTTAACGTGAAGCCATGGAGGTAGCTCAATGGGTAAAAAAGCACTTGTAATCCAAGCCTGATCCTTAGAGCCCAACAAGGCAGATGCTGCAGTGCACACCTATGGAACAACTGCATCACTGGAAGTTCGTGGACTGACTGGCTTGTTATATGCAGAGGCTGAACAAAAGACTTGGTCTCTAACATGATGGAAGATAAGGAACTGATACCTGAGGTTGTGCTTTGACATTCACATTTGCTCTATGATACATGAACATAGACACACACACGCACAGAGAGAGAGAGAGAGAGAGAGAGAGAGAGAGAGAGAGAGAGAGAGAGAGGAGGGAGATTACAAAATAGTTCATGAACTATGCCTCCAATCTCCTTCGTACTAAATACAAGTAAGGATTATCTTGCTAATATTTCTATCTACCATCTGCCTTCCAACTGCAACATGTCTAAGATAAGCTCTATGTTGCAAACAAAATTCTGTGGATAAGAAAAAGGAGTATACCAATGCCTGCTTTCCCTGGTACATCAAATTAATTGCAGATCAAGTAAACCCAAAGCTCCTAAAATCACATGCATGGACAGCTATTACTGACAATATGACAGCACCTGACTCTCCTTGAGTTCCTATCATCCTTCTGCTTAATCAATAAAGTCACTTTCATTCACTCTTACTTGTCCTTCAGTTCTGTTCTGTGAGGTGAAAGGAACTGAGGCATAGCAAAACTGAAGTCCCTGAGTCTATGAGAGGGACTCTTCAATCAACAGTTGTTATTCCTGCTGCTAGAGACAATCTCATGGAAGGACTTACAAAAGCCAGAGCACCCTTGTTTTCTGCACTTCTCCTATAGTCTATCCAGTTCCGTCCTTCTTACCTGGTCCATAGGTGAGGAGAAGACTGGCAGCCAGAGTCAGCAGGGGTCTGCATCGATGTGCTGAGTATGCCAGGCCCTCCTGTCCCATTCTCCTGCCCAGCTGTGCTGTGCTTTGCTCCCTTGAGTGAGTCTCTGAGACTGAATCCAGCCTAACCTGGCCCCAGCTTATCTTCAGGGAGGGTGGCAAGGACACACCTTGCTAGGTTTCACAGGAGGGGGCAGGGCCTGCCCTAGGGGAAAGCAATGGCTGCCATAGCTGGCAAAGGTCATCTGGCATTATCCAGACCCCATACAGTGACTAACACCTTGAAGACCAATACACAGCCCAGGATAACTACATTCTCTAAAAACTTGACTCTTGGGCTAAGCCAAGTCATGTATACTAATCTATCTGAGTTTGAAGGAGAACAGAGGAGCCTCTGGTACACATCTATCCTTTTAAAATTTTTGCCTACATTCTACCTGACATCCTTGCTTAGAGCCTGGTACCACCAGACAGGACTAGGGTGGACCCTTCCCTGGGGAAGGTGCTACTCCTCCAGAGTGTAGCTTGGTATGTGTAGGAGTGCAGGGGAGGCAGCATTCCTGTGTGGGAACTCCCTAGTTACTGGGAGAGATAAAAACTGAACTGTTTAGTACCCTGAAAAGGCCACCTGCTTTCTTTTGTCTCCACCATGATCCCTCCACTGACACTATAAGAATTGCAATGTACTACTTCTAAGTCAAGCTGCTCAGCTGCCACTGACAGACAAGAGGGGTGCAAAGGGCTATACAGAATTCAGCAAGAGGGGCTGGAGATACAGCTTAGTATGTTAGGAGCACTGGCTACTCTTCCACAGGATCCAGGTTCATGCACTCACACAGTGGCTAACAATCATTTGTAACTCCAGTTCCAGGAAATCTGACACCCTTAGCCTCCATGGACACCAGCCATACAAGTGGTACACAGGCACACATGCAGACAAACACCCATATACATAAACTTAAATAAAATATAAAAAGAAAAATTCAGAATTCAGCAAGAGGTTCGGGGGTTCTGATTCCTATTTACAAGGTGTCTTCCAGGTTCTGTGTGGGGAGTACTCACTCATTTATATACATGTGTTGGTGGGTGTCCATGCGTGGACTCCAGAAAACAATATTGGGTGTCATAACTCTTTAGTCCAACTTTTTTTAATCTAATTATTTTGTTACATTTATTTATATTGCTTGATTTTCTAATATGTGTGTGCATGCGCATGCATACTGCAGCACTCATGTAAAGGTCAGGTGACATGTTGTGGGAGTCAGCTTTCTCCTTCCACCATGTGGCTTTCTTCTGTGGATTGCACTCAGATCCTCAGGATTGATGACAACTGCATTTGCCCATTGAGCCACGTGAATGGCCCTCCATTGCCCTGAGGCTCACTGCTGTGGCTATATGGATCGGTTGGGAAGCCCAGATATCTGCATGTCTCCACCTCCCCAGCATGGGGAGTACAGATGCACACCAGCACACCAGCACACCAGCACACCAGCACACCACCACACCACCACACCACCACACCACCACAGCACTGTACTGTGAGCACAGCTCAGAGCTTTATAGGTAAGTTCTGAGAATTGAACTCATGTTTTCCTGCTTGCAAAGCAAACATTTTAAGATTTAGAATTCTCCACAAACTCCTCTCTCAACTTATTATTAAAAAATAAACCAGGGAAAGAAATGGGATCTCCTTGATCCTTCAGTCTTCTTATTCAGGCACTTGGGAGATCTTCATCTTTTTAGCCTTACAATAGCCAGTTGTGGTGGATTTAAGATCACCCATCTATAAGAAACAGAGTGAGTGCAGGCACTCAGAGTTTGGGATTCAGGGTATCCGTGTCTCTCTTACATCTTGTACCTGGAACTAAACTGCAGAAATCTATGGCTGGTACAAGTATTTCAGTTACCTCCACCTCCCACCCCTAAGTTCACCATCCTCTTGGCAATTTTGTGAAGAATGACTCACCTGTCTGCTTGCCCTACTTATGCCACTTGTAATCTAAACACATTTGACTCCCTCCCATCATATTCTCAGCTTGTATCTCAAGGGTGATGGACAAATGAACATATACAGGATTGAAAGATAGCTAGTAAGTCAGTATGATACAGCAGACTTTATCATGGAAGTGGGTGGGAGTGGGTCAGGCTTCCTGGAACAGATGTCTCAGAACCCAAGGTGGAAGGGTAAGCTGCGATTGACCAGACCAGGGAAGGTGGGAGTGAGGAAGGGAGTTTTCTAAAGAGAATATAGAAGCTGGAGGAACAGGAAAGGAAGAGCAGGAGGAGCTGAGTTTGGCTTTTGCCTGAACTCTTAAGCTCAGTTCCTACCAAGATGTTCACTCAGGCACAGAGATAATTAAAAAAATAAAATAAAATAAATCTTTAAATAAAGAGCAAGCAGAGCAGGATTAATGGATTTACTTTCACTATAGGTGATCATAACTGCTGTTTATTGAACACCTACTAGGTGATGTAAATAATTTCTATTCATCACCAAGCTAGGATTTCCCCTCTTCCACAGGCAGTTGTATGGGAATATGGGGTCTCATGCAAGCTAGGCAAGTACTCTTCAACTGAGCCTTGCCTCTCCAGCCACTCACTGGATGGCTCTAGAACAGAGATCTGTCTTTCATACTTGTAGCCCTAACTGGGAATTCCAGGCACATTCAAATACATGACAATTCTAATATCTTAGCATTCCACATGCTGTGATTATAGGCATCAAGTACAATAGTCCATTTGTGTGTGCCTGTGTGTGTGTGTGTGTGTGTGAGAGAGAGGGAGAGAGAGAGAGAGAGACAGAGAGAGAGTGCATGAGTCTGTGTGTATACATGAGTTTGTGTGTCAAGCACATATGTGTATGCTAGTGTATGTGTGCATGCATGTATATGTATGTGGAAGCAGAAGTATATTTCAGGTGCCTTTCTCAATCACTCTCCACTTTAAATTTTTATCATTTAAGGATTTTATATGTGTGTACAATGTATTTTGATCAAGCTCATCCATTGATTGCATTTTAAGAAGTGTGCCCCTTAGGCATCAAACATATCAAAAAACCTGGTCAGGAAGGAGATGAGAACTCCAAATGTGGACATTGATACCAGGCTCCACAAAGCTTTTCAGACTAAAGGAATAAAGAAATTTCCATACAGTATCCATGTGTTTTTGTCTAGAAAACATAAAGAAAATAAGGATTCACCAAATGAGCTCTGTCCCCGTTACCACATTAAAAAATCTACTGCCTCTCTTAGCCAGAGGGAAAACTCAGATCTGCATTGTGGAGGACAGCAGACAGCATGGACGTCTCCCACGTTTCCCCTAGTCTCTGAATAAAGTCTTTTGATTAAAAATAATAAATCTACTGTGGGTGAGAATTAACTTTTAAATGTCAAATCAAGTTATAAAACTGAAAAGAGGAAGAAAAGATCCTCATAGTATTGCCATCTAACCAGCCAGAAAAGTTGATTTCAAAAACAAGGAAGTGAAACCCCCACTTCAAATGCCACAGGCAAGGTGGAGTTAGAGGAAGCGCAGAAGAATCTGCTGAGAAGTCTTAAGAAGGGAGTTCCCACAAAAGAATGAATGACGGTCAGAATGTCAGGCAGAGAAGTCAAGAAAGAATGATGGAGGATCTGGAGATAGCTTGAGTGCCAATCCCCATAGCAACAGTTATGATGACTGTAATAATGTTTACTGACCACTTAGCTGGATGTGAGACATCAGGGAACAAAAAGGTACTAGAAGTCAAAGCCATGGGCATTAAATTCCAAATAACAACAAAAGACATTTATTCAATATTTCCTCTGAGCTGCACCCTTCACAAAACTTTCTGACTCACTGAGTTCCCAAGGTTTTGCAACCATATATCCATACAGAGATATATAACTCAAGACTATGAAGTTGCCTATTGAATCTTCATTCATGTAATGCTCAGGGGCAATAGAAAATATACTTTGTCTGGCAGAGAGCTCATCTAGCAGGAATGAAGCCCTGGATTCAACCCTAGCACTGTAAACTGGGGATGGAGGTGCATACCTGAAATCCCAGTTTTTGAAGGAGACTGAAAGATCAGAAATTCAAGGTTATCCTCAACTACAGAGTCAGTTAAAGGCCAGTCTGAGCTATAGGATAACTTGGCTAAAAACAAAACAAAACAAAACAAAAAACAACAACAACAAAAAATTAAGTGTAGGTAAGAGTAATGTAGGGGACAGAAGTCAGACAAGTGTATCTAGGTAGAAGGAGTTGTCCAAAATAGTAATTCTCTAGTTAAAGCAACTGATTTCCTTTCAGATCCTAGGGCCATCTAGAAATATCTGGAGATTTTTGGTCGTCAAACTGAGAGAAGGGGAACATTAAAGGTATTTAGAGAACAGAGACTAGGGCCGAGGAATTAAGATCCTATAATGCAAATTACAACCTCTCAAAATAGAAAATCATCCAACTTCAAATGTCCTACTAAGAAACCCTGGCTCTGAACCCTACCTCATTTACATGGCATTCTCCATTTAAACACTGACAGTACATTACCTCTTGGGTGCGTCAAACCTTGCTCTGTTCCATACTGTGGTCTTATTTTGCCCTCAAAACCCTCCAATGATGTGTTGGGAAGATGATTCAATTGATAAAGTACTTGCTGTTCAAGCATGGAGACCTGATCCTGATCTCCAGAATCCACCCAGAACAATAAGAAACAAAGAAACAAATAAAGAGCTGAGCATGGTAGTGTGTGTATGTGATCCTACTGTGAAAATTTATTTTTTGCCAACACAAGGAAAGACAGAGTTGCCACATCCATTAGAACAGCCAAGTGCACTTAGTGCTCTGTTCTGCTTCCTAGTGGGATTTGGGTTCTGCATATTCCTTTAAAAGCAGAAATTGACTCATTGAGCCATTTTAACTTTGTTCCCCTGTTCTCTTGTGTGACACAGAGATTATTCTTTCTTTGTTTCTAACACAATCACGAAGAATGCAGAGTCAGAAAGATTGCTGGGGCTCACTTGCCAGCCAGCCTAGACTACTCAGAAAGCACCCAGTCCCTGGGGGTGGGGAGGAGGGTGTTATAATCAAACAAACAAACAGAGAACACAACAACAACATCCAACAAGGTGGGTCTGGAGAGATGGTTCAGTGGTTAAGCCATTGCCAAGTAGAACCCTTGCTTTGTTCCCCAGAACCCGCATAAAAGTTGGGTGGGCATGGTAGCTTATCTTTCATTCCAGCCTGGAAAGGCAGATGCAGTAGTTTGAATGAGAATGCCCCCCATCCTCCATAGGCTCTTATATTTGAATGACTGGTTTCCAGTTAGTAGAACTATTTGGGAAGGATTAAGAGGTGTGGGCCTTGTTGGAGAAGGAATGTCACTAGTAGTGGGCATTGAGGTTTCAAAAGCTCACACCATTCCCAGTATATTCTGTCTACCTTACTTGCAGATAAGAATATAAACTCTCAGCTACTGCTCCAGCATCATACCTGCCTGCCTGTTGCCATGCTTCTGGCATGATGGTCATGGATTTATGTAAGCTCCCAATAAATTCTTTCTTCTGCAAGTTGCTTTGATTGTGGTCTTTCAACACAGAAATAGAAAAGTGACTAAGATGGATAGCATATCCCCAGAGCAAGCTGGCCAGTGAGACTAGTCACATTAGTGAGCTCAGGGTTTGATTGAATGACGCATCCTCAAAGACTAAGTTGAGAGATTTACAACAAGTCGAGCCAGGTGTTGGTGGCACACGCCTTTAATCCCAGCACTCGGGAGGCAGAGGCAGGCAGATCTCTGTGAGTTCGAGGCCAACCTGTTTTACAGAGTGAGTGCCAGGATAGGCTCCAAAGCTACACAGAGAAACCCTGTCTCGGAAAAAAAAAAAAAAAAAAAAAAAAAACCAAGTCACAGTCTCAACCTCAAGACTATAAATAAACCTGCAAATACATGTATACACACCATATAACACACACACACACACACACACACCTCAAGATCTCCACACCTAGTGTTCTTCTTTACTACCTATCATGTCATTTTTTTCTCCCTATCATTAACATCTTGAGATCTTTCCACGAGTTACTCATTTTGACTGCCTGTATACCTGGATCCTTCCATACCTCAAGCCCCACAAAAACTGTCACCTCATCAGAGAGCTCTACTCTTCCTTTCTTCTATAGCCACTGTCTTCTTTATTTCCCGCTAGGAACACATCACTTATTTTATCATTCATTTTTTCACTTTATTGGCTCCATGTGTCAGAAGTGTCCAGGGACCATGCCTAACTTATTAGTGGCTACATCCCTAATGTGTAGCATACAACAGACTCCAACCATTTTGGTAAATAATCTGGATATGTGATATAGGACCAGCTGCTCAGTAGGCTGTGAGGCATGAGGATTAAGGATTTGCAGACAAGTCTGAGCAGTATAGAGAGACACCAAATAACATAACAAAAGAGGAGCTTACTTAGGCAATACATTTACTAATATTGGAATGACATAGAGAAGATTAGCATAGCCCCTGTGCAAAATCTGTAACGAAACACACAAACACACACAAACACACACACACACACACACACACACACACACACACACACACACAAATAATAAAAGATGTAATTAAGGTATAGCTTTAGTAGAGTATTTACCTAGCATGTACAAAGTCATAAGCTCTATTCTAGCACCGAATAAACTACATATGGTGATGTAGGTCTGTCATTTCAGTTCTAGGGGGGTGGAGGTAGGGGGGTTCAAGGCCATTTTCTTCAATAAACCATGTTTGAGACTCGCATGAGCTACATGAGACCTTGTCTCAAAATACAGTAAATTAAAAATTAATAAAATATCAAAAACAGTAATTACAACCAAAAGTATTTGTTGAATAAAAAGAACTGATAACCTTGGGGTTCCCTTGAAATGTGGTGATGGAAACCCTAATGCACAGGGTTAGATGTTTGAAGGGAAGCACAACCAGGCTTTCAGGGACACAGTCTGTCAAATGTCATTTAGATGTCTTCCTTTGAGAACTTTCTGAGGGAGTCTCGAGCTGCCTGCCACTTCACCTTAGTTCAAACCCTTCTCCACTCTTTGACTTTGAGAATTGTCTTTACTGACACTGAGTGATTTTCCCTCAACCAAGCTACCACAGTGACCTTTGAAAAATGCAAAGTCAGCCTCCCCTGCCCCTGCACAAATTCTTCCTTGCCTTCTCACCACATTAGACTCAAGTCTAAAGTTTCCAGTTGCGGCTAAGACCCACCTTGAACTGGTAAGTGTCCTTCATTTGCCTAAAATAAAAACCTACATTCCCAGGTCTCCATGCCCAGGCCCTGTCCTGTACCTGGTCTGCTTTCATCTCCTGCCCTGATGTATTACTTTGAAGGTTGTGCTTATGAATGTCATGAGCCTCCCAGCTTTGCCTGTTTACCAAGAAAAACGCAAAATCTCCTTCTATGTTTCCAAAACTCATTATGCATTGTTTTCATGAGATGCAGGGATAAGTGTACACTCAACTGTGTACATTATTGTACATAAAATCTATGTCTACCCCCCAAAAGAGGGGGGAATAAGAGATGGGGTTACATGTCATTGACAGAGGGCTTATGGAGGACATGACAGGTGCTTGCTTGATGATATGATCAGCTATGCATGTTACCTTCCCATTACTCTAAATTGTGAATCTACCCCAGAGCACCTGACACACAGTAAATGTATGACGTGGTTAATGTTAACTGTTAACTTGACAGAATCTAGAACCATCCGGGAGATAGACCTTTGTGAATGCCTGTGGGGTGTTTTCTTGATTGTGTTAATTGATGTGGGAAGACCCCTCTTAACTGTGAGGGGTTCCCTGACCAGTGAATCCTGGAATGTATAAATAGAACAGGCACAATGCATCATGCATGGCTCTGGATGTAATGAGGCAGTTAGTGACTGCTGGGGCAGGAGGAGTCATTTTTCTTTAGGGATGTAGCCACTGAGAAATGGTCCATGGACCAATTCTATTCACATACAATAAAAGTCATTAATTAAACCAATTAAAAAAACTAATTAAACACACTATTTAAAGAAGAAGCTGGTGGTGCCACACACCTTTAATCCCAGCACTCGGGAGGCAGAGGCAAGCATAGCACTGTGAGTTTGAGGTCACAGAAAAAGCCTGTCTTAAAATACTAAGAGAGAGGGGGGAGGGAGAGGGAGAGGGAGGAAGGGAGAGAGGGAGGGAGGGACAGACAGAGATGGAGAAGAAGAAGATGAAGAAGAGGAAGAGGAAGAGGAAGGAGGAGGAGGAGGAGGTGGTGGTATATTAGGAAGAAAGGCTCCAGAGGAAATATTGGATACTTGTGGATGAAAATAATCAAAATATATTGTTTAAATGTTTCTTTAAAGCCCAGCACTCCTGAGATAGAGGAAGAAGGATCTCTGTGAGTATGAGGTGAGCCTGGTCTACAAAGTGAGATTCATTATTTAAAAAATGTTTTAAAAATAAACAAACTAAAGGAGATGAAGAAAAGAAGGCAGGTATAAAGGAAAGCAAGTAAAATTCTACAACATGAGCACTTTCTATGCTGCTGTGGTGCCCTCTGTTCCTTTCCATGGATGTGGTATGTACAACTCTGTGTGGAGCCTAAGTTCACTTCGTCTCAAGTCTAGAAATACCAGGCCAATCTTAGAGGTGGAGAGAGTTGGAGGATTGAAGGTCCCTTGACATCTGGGTTTCTGCTTCTTCATACTATCAGCATTTCAGGATGGATATTTCTTTTTGTTGGGTAAAGGTCTTTGTAGTATATTTGGCAGCTTCCTCTGCCTCTAACATTAAGGTTTAAGAGTCTCACTCCCTTCTGCAGAGGTAACAAACAAAATGTTGCCAGACCTTGTTAACTAGATACAGAGGCAAAAGTAAGTGTATTTGAAAACTGTTGATTTATATTTTTGAAGTATGGAACCTGACCCAAAAGCAAGATCCAGTTATAAATCAGTGAAGTGTTATACATAATGGCCATTTTGGTATCTCTGCAACCCAGAAGGCTCAAAGTAGAGGAAGAGAAGTTCAAGGTCAGTTTAGGGAACTTTGAGAGACATGTGAAAATTGAAAAACAAAGAAACAAAAAAGGTTGGAAAATACTTCAGTTATAAAGCCTAAAATCTCCACCGAGAGCCTGGAGGTATGACTAAGAAGTAGAACATCTACCTACTACCAGAGTGCACCTGGAAGTGTGATCCACAAAGTAGAGCCCCTGCCTAGAATGCCCCAGTGAGGGACTGAGCTTGTGGATCAACAGGTAGAGTTCCTGCCTAGAATCTACAGTGGAGGTTTAAGGTTGCGGCTCAATGATTAAGGCCCTTCCTAGAATCCCACAGTGAGAGACTAGGGATGTGGGCAGAAGTTAGAACCCTGCCTAGGATTTCCCAGTGACAGGCTTGGGGATGTGGCTAAGTTGGTAGAACTCCTGCATAGATTCCCCAGTAAATGATGGGGACATGTTTCACTGATAGAATGCCTATAGAGTAGGTACAATGCCTCAAGTTCCACCCCATTGCCCATCAAAATATGATGCAATTGAGTTCGACATGTTTAAACTGTGACCTTTCCTGGTTGAAAATTATGCTTTCTATGACAGAAAAAAAAGAAGACAATATCTATGGTTCTCTGAGATGACACTAGTGTTCTGTATCTCCACAGAATCTTGGGCTATGCTAGGCATTTGTCCAAATGTGGCATGCATACAGCTGATGTTTGGGAATTTTGTCAAGTATAGATGTGATCTCAAAAGAGAAACTCACCCAGGCATATTTTGTCACAGCGGTCTCAAGAAGCTAATATGTCCTATACACAGCAACAAAGTATTTGGTGGTGAGGTGAGAAAAGAAAGGATGTGGTAAGAACACCACAGTAATTTTTGGTTGAGAGCTGGTATGTGCCACATGTGAAGACATGACAGTGAAGGATGGTCACAGTGGCTGTCCCAAGGAATCGAACATGACCCCAAGTGAGCAGGTGGTAAGAACTGTTTCTGAGGTGAGAATGCAATGGGTTGAACACACACACACAAAAGATTTAATTTGATCTTGAGGTTCACTGAAACCTGGGGCAAGCTAAAAGGTGAGTAATTCTAGCTAGACAAAAGGAGGGCAGAAGGGCAGATAGAACTGAGAGAGGCCATGGCTGGGTTGGAAGCTAGCTAGCTTCTTCTTCAACCTCCTGATGTGAGACAAAAGTCTCATAGCTTTTTATCCCCACCAGCAGGTCCCCTGCTGAGGGACCAGTTCAGAGTTCAAGACAGAGTCAGAACAGGACACATCACAGTTGCTAATCAATTAAGCATGCTTTCTGTCTTCAAACTGACTAACTCTAAAGTGGGGGGGGGCTCTTCAGAGGCTTTAAAACTCCCAGCCCCCTCCCTGCCTCAGAAGAAACTAGATTTTTCAGCTTCCCAAGTCTCCCCTCTGCTTTGCCTTTTTCTCTGTATATCAACTGCATGTGTGGTTCCCTCCCCCAAACAAGCACCTCCCTTCAACTGCTGATTCTGGTTTTGTGCCTCAGATTTCTCTGCTGCTACAGGCCATGCTTCAGATTCTTCCTGCCTGTAAATTCTTTAAGTGGCTGGGGAAGTGAACCCAATCAAGACCACCAAAGTGTATCATTTCAGGATGCCTAGACTGCATCAGAACCGTATGCCAAAACTCAGGGGACTGCAAGCTGTACCAGAAGGCAATTGTAAGAAAGAAAATGAAGACATGATTACCTGAGGATATAGCCCATTACGTAGAGTGCTTTCCTGACATGATTAAGCCTTGGGTTGCTCACTATGCTTACCACTTCTCCACTTGCATAATGTAGTACCCCCCCCACATACAATGAGAGAGAGAGAGAGAGAGAGATAAATAGATGATAGATAGATAGATAGATAGATAGATAGATAGATAAACAGACAGACTCTAGTTAGAAACTTAAAAATACATAGAGGGAGAGAAACATAACTAATATCCACCTCTAACCTCTACCTGAACACATGTCTGTACACATACACATAATAAACTTTTATTTTCCTCTAGCTCTTGGTAACCAATCCTCTTTGTTTAAAGTTAATTTTTAAAGTATGTATATGTGTATATGAGAGAATGGAGTTACAGATGCTGTGAGCCTCCCAACATGGGTGCTAGAATCCAAACTCAGGGCCGGTGGAAGAGCAGGAAGGACTCTTAACTGATGAGTCATCTATTCAACCCTGATAACCAACATTCTACTCTTTGCTTCTGTTCATTTATTTTACACACCATATGTAAGTAGAATAATAGGCTTTACATCTCTATTTATGTCTCTGTGTGTTTTGGATTCATTTGTACTGTATGTTAGGGATGATGGTGGATAGTTGAGACAAAGTCTTGCTATGTAATCAAACATACTTGAACATGAGATAGCTTGTCTCTTCCTGAGTGGTGGAATACCTGGTATATACAACCATAGCTGGTGATTTTTTTTCTTTTATATGACTGAATAATATTTCAGTATGTGTTTATACATGCACTCACATACATCTATTTTAGTTTGTTTTTCATCCAACCTGCTGCAAAGTGAGTCTGATGACAGTCACACCCTGCTGCTCTTCAGTGTCTCCTGGACAGGCCTGTGAGTATCTGTCAGCTCAGGAATCATTCTGACAGTCTGCTAATCCCAAATGTCCACAGAAGTAGCTGAGACTGAGGAATGCTTCAAGGAAGTGTTCCTGTGGAAATCAAGCACAAAACCCAGGCCAAGAGGATCTTAAGAAGACATTCAGTTCCAGGAGATAGTGACTTGCAGGGTCCTGAGCAGAAGACTTGAAGCATCCTCCTCTTTGGAATACTTTTTGTCAGTCAGATCCTTTTTTACCTGTTTGGAGTGTGTAGTATCTCATTAAGTATTCTTACATCCAGTATTTATAACTAGAACTGCTGAAAAGCAATAACTTAAGTAACTTATGCTGTTTAAAGAACATGAAGCTAGACACCAATGAGAATCAACACTGGCTTTGGTTTCTCCCTCCTTGATCTGCTCTCATAGAATGGTGTGGAAGAAAAGCATTGAGTCAGAGTCGAGAGATGAGACTGGAGAGATGGCTCAGTGGTTTAGGGCACTGGCTACTCTTCCAGTGGACCCATGTTCAATTTCTAGCACCCACATGGCAGGTCACAACTGTCTATAATTCTAGTTCCAAGGGATCTGACACCCTCACACAGACAAATGTGCACATAAAATAAAAATAAATAAATAAAATATGAAAAAGAGTTGAGAGAGAATTTCTGCCACATTGGGGAAGAACCAGGGAAACTTATAGAATGGTCTTTCTGGTAAAGATATAATGAAAGTTTATTGTGGATTGGATCTGGAATGTTCTTGAAAACATATATATATATATATATGTATATATATATATATATATATATGTTTTCAATCATATATGTGATTGAAAGTTTGGTCCTGTATGGCTGTATGGGAGGGTCAATAGGTGTGTGTGTGTGTGTATGTGTGTGTGTGTATAAGCCAGAAATCGATAATGGGTATCTTCCTTGATATCTTCTGTCTGATTTTGTGTGACTAGGTCTCTCACTGAACCTGGACCTTATTGATGTAGCTACACTGGCTGGCCAGCTCTGTGTTTTCAGAAGCAAGGAAAGTAAATGAGGACAATTGTGAGTTCAAGGTCATCCTGGGCTACAAGGACAACTTGAACTACATAGTGAGATACTGTATTTAAAAACAATAACTGAAGGAGAAAAAAAGATGGAAAGGAAAGAGGAAGAAAGAAGTGGAAGAAGTAAATGGAGACAGGGAAGAAAGACTTCCACGGCCCACAGTCGTAATCTTCTTTACTTCTGATTCCCTGGTCCTCTCTCTTGAGAACCTGTCACCAAAGAATGACGGGCTGGTCTGCATCATTGGGCTATTGAAGCAATGTGTGTCTGCAAAGTGCAATTCTCCAGTATTCTCAAGCTGAGAGAAGGAAAGTCTATGAATCGTGTCAGCCAGGTGGGAGGTTGTCTTCCAGAAAAATTCCACACATCTTTAAGAACTTGCAAGACTACTTCTCAAGAGAGACTGGAGCAAGATGACAGTGATGATGGGTCACATCTTGGCAAGTCCTGCCTACTTACTCATACCACTGACCCTTGATTTAAACCCAAACTACAAGTCTCTGGTCTGTGGTTGAGGTATTACTGGACCTCTTTGTTCTTCCCAGTATGACTACAATGAATAAATCTTTTTTCTGTTTTTGAATGTTACCTGTTTGTTCAGTTGGCTTAGAGGTAAAAGGAACCTGTTCAATCCACAAGGTTCCAGTTTCTGATCCTAACAACTCTAGTCTTAAAAAGAAAAAAAAAAAAACAAAAGACAAGAATCCATGTAAAAGCTGGACACAAGCAGCTATAATTTCTATCATGCACCCACCAGATGTAGAAGGTTTAGAACAATACCATAAGTTGTCCTCATAGGGTCATTATGGTACATGAATATCATGACAAAACATACATACATACACACACATGGGGGGGAGGGAAGGAGGGAGGGAAGGAGGGAGGAATGGAGGAAGGGAGGCTGAGAGGGAGGATGGGAGAATGAGGAGAGGGCCAAGAGGAGAGAAAAGACAAAGAAAGAGTGAGCAGGTTTACAAAAGGGGGACAGGGGAAAAAAATCCACAGAACTCTTTCATCTATCTCACTCCTTCTTGACTAGATAGCTGATCATCATCACTTCAATTTTAGTGACTAGGAGCTGGAGAGAAGGCTCACCAGTTGAATGCATACTGCTTTTGCAGAGGACTGGAGTTCAGTTCCCAGCACCCACAATGGGCAGCTCACAACTGCCTTAAATTCCAGCTTCAGTGGATTCCATACCTCTGGCCTCCATGTACCAACATCCATATTCATATACCTCTTCACAAACACACACACACACACACACACACACACACAGAGAGAGAGAGAGAGAGAGAGAGAGAGAGAGAGAGAGAGAATTAAAATTAACCTTTAACAGTCTATTTTTTGTTACTACTAGAAAAAACTAAAACAACCCACCTACAGACCATTCCTTCAAGATTACCTAGCCTGCCTGAAAACTATTTACTTCCAAGACCCTATATCATTGTGTTTAATTGTGACAACTCATCTGAAACCTATCTTCATTGTGTGGTCTAGATGGATGGGAAAGCAGAACCAAATGGCCCCTGGTCAGCACCAGCACAGATTCAACCTCAATTAAACGGATGGAAAAAAGACAGATGCAAAAGGGTGGGTGTCAAGTGCTGTCAACACAAAGGTTATAATGATGCACAATAGACAATATTTGGCAAGATCTTGAATAATCATGGAAACAGACTTCTGAGAATATCTGTGAGACAGATCCAATTAGGCTAACTGAGGTAGGGAGATCTACCCAAAATGTGAACAATAGCCTTTTTATAGTTTGGGGTCTTGGAATAAAAGGAGAAAATGAGCCGGGTAGATAAAATAATGGGATAACGCAATAGCCGTGCAATATTGAGGACTCGAGTTTGATTCCTAGAATCCACATCAAAAGTCTGTTGTGGCAGAGTGCATGTGTAGTTCCAACATTGCTATAGTGGATGGAAGGTAGGCTTGGGAGAATCACCTGGAAGAAGCTGAACAACTGGCTTGAATGAGGCAGAGCAATAGAAATCATGAGAGAGACACTCTCAACCAGGTGGTTGGTTGGAACTGACTCCAAAAAGTTGTCCTCTGACTGGCACATATACACCATGGAATGTACACACTTGCACAATCACACATGCACATGCACATGCACACACACTAGGGCATGTACAAACACAAAACACAATTTTTAATGAAGAAAAGGGGATGGAAAGATGACTTAATGGTTAAGAGTATTGTTCTCCCCAGATGATCTGATTTTGGTTTCCAGAACCCACATTGAGTGGCTCATGTTCACCTGTCATTCCAGTTTCTAAGAATTTGATTCCATCCTGTGGTGTCCACAGGCACCTGTACATATGTGGGATATAGTCCCACAAACACACCTACATGTGCACACAATAAAAAACACATCATTTTTTTAAATAGAAAAGGAGAAAGCAAGTTGAAACCTGAAACTTACACTCTCTCTGAAACTGTCTCTGTCTCTGTCTCTCCCATCTCTCACTCTCTCTCCTTCCTGTCTGTGGACACAATGTAACCAGCTGTCTCCAAGTCCTGCTTCCTCACCTTCCCCACCAGGACACACTGTCCCTTAAGCAGTGAAACAAGATAAATGTGTCCTTTCTTAAATTGCTTTCCTCTGGTCTTTGATCACAGCAAAAAGGAAAGTAACCAGCACTGTGAGGTGTATGTGAAATAGCCAGATTTAGCCATTCCGTAGTGCATTTTTACAGTCATGTTCCAGTAACAGTGTTTCAGTCAGTGTCAGAGGAAATATCCACACTACTCCTAAAAAATTATAATGAAGTTGAAAAATTCTCCTTCCCATGAACATCTGAATACATTCTGCACAAGCTTGTGCTGCTACTGGTGTAATCAATCCTTGTGTAAAAGTGTCCAGTAGTGCTGGAGAGATGGCTCAGCAGGAGAAAGCGCTTGCTGCCAAGCCTGATGACCTGAGTTTGATTCCCAGAATCCACACCTTGAATAGGGAGGAACAACTCATGAAAGTTTTCTTCTCACTGGTGATTATTTTCTGTATCACGATTCTTTTTATTTTTAAGTTAATTTATTTTTTTCTCATTTTTCCTATATGTTGGTTCATGTATCCATGAGTGCACAGGTATGTATAATCACGTGAATATGGAGACTAAAGATTTATTCAGGGACTCATTCTCCATTATTTGTTGTCCTTACTCATTGAAGGAAGGTCCCTCAATCAAATACACAGCTCATAGACATGGTTAGTGTTGCCAGTCTGCAGTGGTCCTCCTGCACAGCAGTGATAGCAATCAGTCCTAACCACATACCTGACACACCTGGCCTAGCTCCGGGGAGCTAGCACCTAGCCTAATCCTTTCTTTGACTGATCGGATACCTTTTGTACCCCTGTGTGAACTTTGTTTGGGACTTTCCCAAGAACACAAAGGCCTATGCAAAACTTAGTTCAGGAACCCCTGAAAACTGTGGTACCTGATAAATCAAGACTTTGCATTTGGCATTGTATTTTTGGAAGCCTCATTCAAGTTGTTCTGAGCATATGGTAATCAACTGGCTAACGTGCAAATATACAGAAAAATAAAAACGCCATGGGCAGAGGAAAAGTACTTCAGTTCCTAGAAGCTGAGGTTCCCTGCAGCTGCAATGGCTAAATTCATTGTTAAAGTGTCTCTGAGTTTTCTTTCAACAGACCATTATAAACCCACACCCTCAATGTCTATGACACCAGTCAGCTTGCTCTGGGGCTAAAATTACACATGAGCTGCTATGTCCAATCTGGCATTTACATAGAATTCCAGAGATAGAAATTCTGGTCCTCATGCTTGCATGGTAAATGCTTTAACCTCTGAGCCAACTCTCACCCCATTTTAAGAAAATTTATCATTATGGTCATCATCATCAATCCACATCGTCACATCACTTACAGCTTCCAGTCAAAGGTACAAGGCAAAATAAAACCAGGAAGCAGAGCTTTACTCCGGCATTTCTGTACTCCAGTAAGGACATTCTAGAGGTGGTGGTGGTGGTGGTGGTGGTGGTGTGTGTGTGTGTGTGTGTGTGTGTGTGTGTGTGTGTGTGTGTGTGTGTGAAGGTCAGAGGACAATTTTCAAGAGTCAACTCTTACTTTAGTTGTGAGATCAAACCAAGTCATCAGGCTTGTGTAGCAGTTGATTTTTGTCTTCTGTGCCACCTTCATGGCCTTTATCATTTTGTTCATTTTTTAAGGTATTGTTTCATGTATCCCATGCTGGTCTCTAACTTATGATCATCTTGCCTCAGTGGAATGCAAATATGTGCATATGTGCCACCATGCCACATTATTTGTGAGTATAAACTTAGTTATTTCAATAACAATGAAAATGAAAGCTTACTGAGCCAGGGTTAATAACACACACACACACACACACACACACACTCACACACACACACACGTAGTCTCAGTTATGAGAAAGGCTGAGGCAGGATGATTGAGAATGCAACACCACCAGTCTAAGTTACATGATAAGATCCAAAAATAAAAAAATAAATGTACATCATGTTACTCCTACAGCAGCCCCCAACATCTCTGTTTATTTCTGTGACAACTCTTCTTGGTTGTCAACTTTACTGCATCTTGAATTAATTAAAACCTAAGTGGACGTGTGCACCTGTGAGAGATTTTGTCTCAATTAAGCCAGTTTTTGTGGTGAGACTGAAGGGACCAGCTTCCCTTTTGGCAGCCATAATGGCCGAACACGTGCTTCTATGACCTTGTCCTAGACACTAGAAAGTCAGATGCCTGCCTCGTGACAAGGAACCAATCAGAAGTTAGCTGGTGGTGCTATGCTTTACGACCCTGGGTGTGCTTCACAGACAGGCACACAGCAACCGCCCTGGGAGGGCCTATGGGCCATAACAACCAGTTGACCAATCAACACAGGGCAAGCCCTCCAAGCCTGGAAGCACACCAATTGTGAGCCTGTGAGTACCCCTAGACACTCCCCTTACGCTGTCCTATAAGATCTCTTGGGAGGCCCTAGGAGCCATCTTTTTCCAGCCATCCACCATGGCAGATGGGTGAAAGACCCGAGCTAACATGGGGTTAGCTCATTAAATTACAATAAAGCCTCATGCAGTTTGCAGCAAACTCTGCCTGGTGATTGGGGTGACCGCGAATGTGGCCTGGGACCCCGGGTACTTGAGTTTTCCGGGGGTCTAACAAGACCCACTTTTAATCTGGAATTATTGAGGTGGGAAGATGTACCTTTACTCCAGATTTTTTTGAGATCTACCTTTAATCTGGATCACACTTATGTGGTACCCTATGTAAAGGACATGAAGGAAGAAAAATTTTCACTATTTGCCTGCTTGCTCACAAGTCCATTCCTTCACTAGCACAAGAAGGAGCCTACTTCTTTAGGATTCTAGAATAATGAAGAGCATAAACTGAGACATTCATACTCACAGCTAAACAGCTACTGGATTCTTGGACTTTCTGTTGGTAGACAATCACTGTTGGGCTAGCAGGACCACAGCCAGTAAACCATCCTAATAAATCCCATTATATAAGTTTTGTTCCTGCACAGAACCCTGACTAACACATCATTTCTCAGTTGCATTGAGAATTTTTGTGAATGAGGCAGGAGAACTGGCTCAATAGTTAAGAGAGTGTACTGTTTGTATAGGATCTAAGTGTTGATCCAAGAACCCACACTAGGTTTCTCACAGCAGCCTGTAAAGACAGGTTTAAAGGTATCTGAGCTTGCTAGCATCTGTGAAAACTTGTAGTAATGTGCTCATACAGACAGACAAATATACACATTATTTAAAGTATAAATCTTAAAGTATATATGGGAAGGGTTGTGGGGTAGCACATTTAGAAGAGTGTTTGCTTAGCATGCACAAGACCTCGGATTTCATCCCTAGTGCCCCACAAATTGGGCATGGTGGTTTACACTGTAATCTCAATACTTTGACTATAGAGGCAGAAAGACCAAAAGTTCAAGCTTGTCCTCATCTACATAGCAGATGTGAGACCACGCTGGGCCATGTGAGACCTAGTTGGTGAGAGTAAGGAATAAAATTTATCAGCTAGGGTAGGAACAGCAAAGTAGAAGTTGCCAGAATGTCCTTGCTGGAGGAAAGAAATGGCAGAGCAGAGCTCTGTTCCTGGTTCTATTTTGTCTTTTATCTTTGCATGGAAGCTGTATGTGAGGATGGGACTGAAACTGAGAGATACACCAGACCTCAGCATTCCTCATTATTCAGCCATCGAGACTAACCAGCTCACCTTCCCTGTGCCACACCCAGTTTCTGCCCAAGTTCTTTGATAAGCACCTAGTCTAGAAGTTGCTTGTACCTTACTTCCTGGAACTGCACCTCTGTACAAGAGCTCTGCCCTCTCTCCTCATAAACTCCCCCACCTATGAGTCTATAATCAACTCTAAAATTCAACATCTATGATTCATGAATTTTACTGACTCAGTCATTTAGTGTAACCTTGGGCATGCTAACCGCTGATTCCCGAGTTAGAGCTCACTTGAGGTCAGAATAAAGGCCTGCTTCAAATGCAAAGATACCCTCAAGTTTCCTGCATTAATATCTCAAAGGAAAAAAATAGCCATGTTTAGTGATTAATCTATATCCCCAAAGAGTACATAAGTATGCACTGTGATGATCATGGGATGAAATGAAGGGTACATCACTCAGAATGTAGTCTATCATGAAGCCATTCACTCACTTACTTCAAAATATCAGATCTATATAATTATACAGTAATATATTAATTTCGTTAATTAAAAAATTAAAATTGGTTATTTGAAAGTTTTGTAGGAAACTATAGGTCATCATTTTAAATAAACTATACTCAAAACCACAAATACTGCATATTTTCTCTCATATGTAATATCTGGTCTTATTTTAAAAAAGACTTGAAATTAGAAATTAAATTATTTGCAAACAGGAAAATGACCAGGGGAAGATGTAAGAGGTATACCTTAAAGAGTAATAAGAGGTGAATCCAAATAAAAGTATGTAATTGCATGTATAAAATGTCAAAATAAACAGATTATTTTTAGTATTAATATACAATATTAACCCATGTTTGTTGCTGCTCCATTTATAATGGCTAGGAAATGAAATCAGCCTAAACGTTCAACAATTGACAAGTGGATAATAAAATAATACATACACAGTAAGATTATCTTCAACCACAGAAACTCTGAAATTTGCAGAAGATGTATTAAATAAGAAAATATAAGGGGTCCACCTGTAGGGGAAGCTGTAGCCACACCTACTTAGGGGCTGGCCACAGGTGTGCCTGAGGGCGTGGTCAGGGTGACATAGAGTGAGACTTTGAGGGGGACTGCGTTTTTTTCTTTCGGTTTCACTTTTGTACTTGTTGGACAGACTGCTGTCACGCTGGCTGGCTAGGTTGCTCTGTAAGTAAGGCTTTTCCCTATTAAATACCCTTATATTTCTACTTGGCTCCATATTGGTAATTTTTACTATATCTGGTGTCAGGAGTGGAATATTGGAAACCTACACCCCATTTGGGACAGGCTGTGGGTTCCACGGGGGCCTGCGGCCTAGGTGGGAAAAGCCTTACTTACAGAGCAACCTAGCCAGCCAGCATGACAGTACAAAAGTAAAACCTAAAGAGAAAACACAGTCCCCTCAAAGTCTCACTCTACGTCACCCTGACCATGCCCTCGCAAGTGTGGTCAGGCATACCTGTAGCCAGCCCCTAAGTAGACATGGCTACAGCTTCCCCTACATCCACCCAGGTTCATGAAAACAAATACCTTAAGTTCTTTCTCAAATATGTATCTTACTTTGTAATTTTGCTTGCAGTTGCCTGGAAACAAGAAAGAGGCTCATGAGTGGTAGTAAAAGAGGTTTTAAGGAAGAGAGGTAGGGGAGGTAATAGAATATGTCATATAAAAATAAAAGAAGATTACAAGTAGACTAGGGAGATGGGGGAGACAAATGGAGGGGAGAGTCAACCAAAACTAAGTATTTATGAAAATGACATAAGACAACCTGCTGTTTTGAATGCTATGATTTTTTAAGAAATAAATGACAATAACAAACCAAAACACTAAAGTTTGCTGCCAATAGTCAATATGATAAATTTTATAATAAATAAATTTATAACTAAAGACAATTTATGACCAATGTAATGTCTACTTGAAAAAGTAAAAAGCAAGCACTTACTAGGTCTGGTCCTGGAGTAAGAGTCTGGCCAGTGTCTTAACCCTGAGTGTACTGAGTGCGGCTGACCATGTGGAAAGAAATGCTCTGGGGGTCTCTGACCTCCTGGATCCCATCCTTGGCCTCTGGTACCTGGTTTCCAGGGCCTCATAGGGCCTACTGGCTTTCCAGGTGACTTTGAAGGGACTGAGCTGGATCCTGCCTTTCTGATGAGCTTTCTCTGGTCCAGCTGCTTTCTGCCATCCATGGATGAGCCATTCATATTTCCCACCTGGAGCAGTATATATTTTCTTGGTGGTCTTCCAGAGTAGATGAGCATATCAGGGTATAGTTCCCCTATGAAAGGGTGAGATATGGGTGTGTGATTGCTACCCATGACCCCTGTGGTTGTAAAGAGGCCTTGTACAGCACTGGCATTCAAGTGTACAATTCCACCTGTAGAGAAGAGAGAAAAGAAGGAAAGGGGATCCATATCACTTTTTCAGAATTTTAGAAAATCTGACCACAAATGAGCTACACAGAGGGAAATCCCTAACAATTTTATCTAACAGACATCTATCATTGCAAACAAAGGGTCAGCTTAATTCTACAAGTTAAAATGTACATGGAGATACTGGGGGGATGACTCAGTTGATAAAGTGCTAGATATGGAATCACAGGGACCTTATTCAAAGTAAAAATCCAGGCATGGCCATCCATTCCCAGAATCCCAGCATGAGGGAGGCAATAACAGGAGAATAAATGATGATCTCTGGCCTGCAAATCTAGCCTAATCAACAAACACAAGGCTAATAAGAAAGCTTGACTTGGGATGTTCACCATCCTCACTGTTGTTCAATATTGTACTCAAAATACTAGCAGAAGCAATAAGACAAGAGAATTAAAGTAAGGAATACAAATAGCAGATTAAAAAGTGAAACTCTATTTACAGATGCTGTGTGTAATGGTTTGAAAGAAAATGGCCTACAAAGGGAGTGACACTGTTAGCGGGTGTGGCTTTGTTGGAGTAGGTATGATCTTGTTGGAGAAAGTATGTCACTGTGGAGATAGGCTTTGAGGTATCATATATGCTCAAGCCATGGCTAGTGGTTCAGAGACCACTTCCTGTTGTCTGCATATCAAGATGTAAAACTCTAAGCTTCTTCTCTAGCACCATGCCTGCCTGCATGTCACTCTGTCCCACCATAATGATAATGGACTCAAACTGTAAAATGCAGGTCATCCAATTATATAATAGTTGCCATGGTCATGGTGTCTCTTCACTGTGATAGAAACCCAAAGACAGAAGCTGGTACCAGGGATTAGGAATTGTTGTGATAGGCCTGACCATGTTTTTGTGGAATTTGAACTTTGGGAGTTAAGGTTAGGAAAGCAGTGGAATGCTTTACTCACTACTTAATGGGCCATACCAGAAGTGACATAGAAGACAGTGGTGATAAGAATGACTTAAGTTGCTGGAGGTTGTCTCAAAAGGCTTCAGAGCATTTTAATATATTGCCTAGAAATTGTTCTTGTGCTATTTTGGTGAAGAATGTGTCTGCTTTTTGTTCTTATGTGAAGAGACTGCCTGAGGCTAAAGTGAAGAGTTTTAGATTAATTCCATTGCCAGAGGAAATCTCAAATAGCTTAGTATTGACTCTGTTGTGTGATTATTACTGGGCACACTAATACAGATTCATTGTGAAAAGAAGCAAGAAACTATTTAAAAGAGAGAGAGAGAGAGAGAGAGAGAGAGAGAGAGAGAGAGAGAGAGAAGAAGAAGAAGAAGAAAAAAGGAGTATCAATCAGTAGAATGGAGCTAAGTGCTGAATTCAAGGAGATTTCCAACAGTGGTACGGTAGTTTGAATGTAATAGGCCCCCATAAACTCATAGGAAGTAGCACTATTAGGAGGTGTGGCTATCTTGGAGTAGGTGTGGCCTTCTTGGGGGAAGTGTCACTGTGAAGGCAGGTTTTGAGGGTGACAGCCTACTTCCTGTTGCCTTCTGATCAAGATGAAGGCAGTACCATATCTGCATGCATGCCTCCATGTCCCCCACCATGATAAAAATGAAGTGAATGTCTAACCCGTAAGCCACCACCTCGAATAAATGTTTTCATTTATAAGAGTTGCTTTGGTCATGATGTCTCTTCACTGCAATAGAAACCATAAGACAGAAGTTGGTGCCAGGGACAGGGGTATTGCTACGACAGGCCTGACCATGATTTTGTTCAGAGGAATTTGGATTTTGGTACTTTGGGTTAGGAAAGCAGTGATTTAAGACAGTTAAATGGGCCATTCTAGTAGAAGCATGAAAGACAATGGTGCTGAGTGTGATTTGATAAATTGTGGGAGCCTTGCTCAAGCGGGTACAGAGGAGAAAAATATGAATATGTGGCCTAGAGATCATTCTTGTGATATTTTGGTAAAGAATATGACTGATTTTTTTTTTTTTGCCTTATCCAAAGAGTCTGACTGAAGCTAGAATGAAGTTTTTTTGTTTGTTTGTTTGTTTTTCTTTTTGATTAATTACATTGGCAGAGGAAATCTGAAAAAAGCCTAGTATAGACTCTATTGTGTGGTTATTAGTGCTAGCTCTGATGAAAATTTATAAAATTTATATGGAACTAAATCCTGTGTTCAAGGAGATAAACATTAAGAAAAGGAATAAAGGGAGTAGTGACCCTAGGGAAAGATTCCACCCAGCTAAATTCCCAACTTCTGAAAAGGAATTTAGTAGTAGACTGATTCCCATTTTCTGGAGGAGTGCCATACTGATATCCAAAGTGGTTGTACAAGTTGGCACTCCCACCAGCAGTGGAGAAGTGTTCCCCTTTCTGTATGGCAACTCCTCAAGAAAATGGGAATCAGTCTACCACAAGATCCAGCAATTCCACTCCTAGCCATATACCCAAAAGAAGCACATTCATACAACAAAGACATCTGTTCAACGATGTTCATAGCAGCACTATTTGTAAAGCCAGAAACTGGAAGCAGCCTAGATGCCCCTCAACTGAAGAATGGATAGAGAAAATGTGGTACATTTACACAATGGAGTACTATTCAGCAGAAAAAAATAATGGAATCTTGAAATTTGCAGGAAAATGGATGGAACTAGAAGAAACCATTCTGAGTGAGGTAACCCAATCACAAAAAGACAAACATGGTATGTACTCACTCATATGTGGATTTTAGACATGGAGTAAGGGATTACCAGCCTACAATCCACACTGCCAGAGAAACTAGTAAACAAGGATGACCTTAAAAGAGACAAACTTTGTTCCCTGGAGAAGGGGAAAGGGTCACAATCCCTGAGCAAATTGGGAGCACAGGAAGAGGGGGGAGGGAGCTACGAGAATGAGAACGGAAGAAGAGGAAGGATGCAGAGATCATGAGGGAGAAGAAAGGTTGAGTCAGGTGTAGATTAGAAGAAAGGATATGTGATAGGTAGGGTTTTAGTTGAGGGGTGGTAGGGGAGGAAGGGAGAGAGAAGGCAACTGGGATTGTCATGTAATTCAATCTTTTTTGTAGTTCAAATAAAAAAAAATCCCAGCATGGAAAAAAAGAAAAGAAAAGGAATTTAGTAAAAGCTTAGAGCCAGGTGTAATGGTGCATGCCTCTAATCCAGGCACTCACACGGCAGAGGCTGGTGGATATCTGAGTTTGAAACCAGCCTGGTGTACAGAGCAAGTTCAAGAACAGCCAAGCTTAGGCCTTAAAGGTAACAATCAAAAACAGACAGCTGTTTAAGATGTAATTCCATGAGGGGGCCGTGTTCCAGACCCAGTAAGCAGCAGAACTTGGCAGTTCTGGCCATGTGGCTCTGGATTCAGAGTCAGGGATAGAAAAAAATCATTGTAGAATCTCCCTCTGACTAAAGAAAGCCACTGAGGCCAGACATGTGTCAGAGGTATCCCGGAATGGAGGCACAGAGATGCTATTGTGGGAAACTGTGAAGGTGAAGCCTGAATTTTTCTGGAGATTTTAGAGATGCCAAACTCTTGGGATATCTGCTGAGGACAGCTGCTAACAGGGAGTAGAACCAGCCTAAGAGGAAGAGGTATGTTGCAGTCAACAAAGATGAAAGGAGTTGGAGCCTGAACAGCTTTTTGATGTTAGACATGGAGATGCAGAGTTTGGATTTGCCTAGCTGGTTTTTCTTTTGTTCAGTATTTCCTCACTATGCTCACTTCCCTCTGTTTTGGAATGGTAATATATATCCTGTGCTTTTATATGTTGGAAGTATGTGATCTGCTTTTTGATTTTGATTTTACAAGGGATTACACTTAAGTCATCACATGAATCTCAGAACAGACTTTGGACTTTAAGCTTTTGTAAAAGTTTGAGACCGTTATAGACTATGGGACTTTTGAAGTTGGACTGAATGCATTTGGTTACAAGCCTTTGGGGACCAGGGAGTAGAATTCAGTGGTTTGAAAGAAAATGGTCCCCAAAGGGAGTGACACTGTCAGGAGGTGTGGTTTTGTTGAATTATTAGGTACTGCCTTGCTGGAGGAAGTATGTACATGTGGAGGTAGACTCTGAGGACTCATATATAACCAAGCAATGCCTGTGAGTCAGTTCACTTCTTGTTCCCTATGGATTAAGATGTATTAACTTTCAGTTCCTTCTCTAGCACCATATCTGCCTGCAGGCCACCATGTCTCACCAGGATGATAATAGACTGAACCTCTGAAATGTAAGGTACCCAATTAACTATTTTTCTTTATATAAGAGTTGCCATGGCCGGGCAGTGGTGGCGCATGCCTTTAATCCCAGCACTCTGGAGGCAGAGGCAGGAGAATCTCTGTGAGTTCGAGACCAGCCTGATCTATAAGAGCTAGTTCCAGGACAGCCTCCAAAGCCACAGAGAAACCCTGTCTCGAAAAACCAAAAAAAAAAAAAAAAAAAGAGTTGCCATGGTCATGATATCTCTTCACAGCAACAGAAACCATAACACACTGTGATACTATTATACATTAGAAATCCCACAGATTCTACCAGAAAACTAGAAATGATAAAAACACAACAATGTGGCAGAATAAAGAATAAACATGTACAAATCAGCAGCTTTTCTATATACCAGAAGAAAGCACACAGAAAAGGAGATCACAGATACACTCCTATTAACAATAGCTTCAAAGAAAATAAAATATTATGAATAAACATAAGCAATGAAGTAAAGAATCTCTAAAGTGAAAACTTTGAATCTCTGGGGGCAGGGGGAGATGATAAAGACACTAAAAAATGGAATGGCATTTCATGTTCATGAATTGCTAGTATTAATTAAGTGAAAGCCAACCATTTTGCCAAACATTATTTAAAAACTCAATGTAATCTCAATCAAAATCCCTCTTCATCACAAAACTAGAAAAAAAAAAAACTACTCTAAAGTTCATGTGTAACTACAAAAGATCCTGGATAGCCAAATAATCCTGGGGTGGGGAGAGAGGAAAAGTCAGAGGGAATACTATTAGATATCTTAATACATATTACAGAGACACAGTAAAAAGAAATATATGGTACTGACAGAAAACAGACATGTAGAACAGTCAAACAAAAATCAAAGACCCAAACCTGAATACATGTAACATCAGTCATTTCATATTTGATAAAGAATCTAAAACCATTAGCTGTTGAAAACAAAGCACTTTCAACAAATAGCGCTGGGGAAACTAGATGCCCCTTTGCAGAGTAATGAAATTAGACATGTAATTATCACATTGCACAGGAACTAACTCTTTATGGATAAAAGATGTAAACCTGAAACTGCTAGAAGAAAATATAGGCAGTATCCTACATGATAAAGGCATAGGAAAAGACTTTCTGAGTAGGACACTCTTTGCCCAAGAAATGAAACAACTGATAAGTGGAACTTCATAACACTAACAAGCTTCTATACAGCTAACGCAACAATCACCTGCTAGAAGAGGAAGCACAGAGAATGGTAAGGAATCTTTTCCACCTATACATCTGGCAGAGGATTCATATTAAGACTACATAAAGAATTCAAAAATACAGTGTCAAAAAAAATGACATCTCAAAAATGGCCCAGGGACCTGAACAGAAATTTCTTAAAAAAAAAAAAAAAAAAAGAGTAATGTCCAGGCCGTAAAGATGGCGCAGGGCCTAGCTAAGAGCACTCACTGGCTGCTCTTGTAGAAGGATATGTGTTTGATTCTCAGCACTCATATAGCAGATCTCAACAGTTTGTAACTTCAGTTCCAGAGGAACCCAAAGCCCTTTTCTGAACCACACCTATACCAGACATATGTAGAATGTATTTACATGCAAGCAAACACTTAAATACTTATAAAATACATACATAAATAAAAATCTGAAAAAGTAAAAAGAAAGTAATCACTAAAATCTAAAATATCCTTTTATTCGTACTTAATCTCCTCCCAACTGATTACTTGAGAATTTCATATAATACACCTGATCACTCTCACTCGCCATTCCTTCCTGGTCCACCTTCCCACCATTATGCTCTCCCCCCAAAAAGAAAAAATAAATAATATTCCAAGTCCAATTTGCAATGCCCATGTGCTCACTGGAACATGTACAAACTTCCAGTGGCCAGCCCCTTAAAGATAACTGAGTCCTTTCCTACTGCCCACAACCTAGCTCACCAGAAGCCACCAACTATGAAGAGCTACACTTCAGCCTTGTCAAAAATTTAAGGGCTCTTTTTAATACTTTGGGCATTCTTATTTTTGTTGTTGTTGTTGTTTTGGTGGGAGGTTGTTGCAGATACCTTCAATGTCTCTCATTCTCAATTGAGTCTGGATTCATCATTGCAAAAGAAGTTTCCTTGCCCATAACAGCCAGCAGCAGCACAGACCATGGACTTCCACATGGTTTGAGGTGATAGCTTGGAACATATACATTAACGTGGTTCCTACAATAGCCCTGATCACAGACATCAGTATGGTTTCTGGCAGGAGCATTGACCACAGGCATCATCACGGCCTCCAAGGGCAACATGGACTAAAGACCTTGGCTATCAGTATTGTCTCCAGTACCAGCATGGAACATGGACATTGGTTTTTTTTGAGACAGAGTTTCTGTGTGTAGTTCTGGCTGTCCTAAAACTTAACTTGTAGAACAGGCTGTCCTGAAACTCAGAGATCTGCCCACCTCTTCTCTCAGAGTGCTAGGATTAAAGGCATGTACCATTATTACCTAGCTCCAATAAATATCTTTAAAAATGTTCATCATCTGTAGCAATTAGGGAAATACAAATCAAAAGAACTTTGAGATTTCATTTTACCCTGGTCAGAATGGCAAATATGAACCAAGAAAAGAAAAGAAAACAACAATAAAAAATGAAACACACCAACCAACCAATCAACAACAAAGACAAGCAATGTTGGAGGGAATGTGGGGAAAAGGGAACCCTTATTCAAGGATAGTGATGGTTAGTGGAATTCCAAACTGATGGAGCCACTTTGGTAATTTGTGTGGAGACTTCTAAAAATGCTAAAATTCAGTCTATCATGTCACCCAGCTATACCACTCCCTGGCATATGGTCAAAGTTCTAGACATCATACTACACAGATACCCGCTCAGTCACATTCGTTGTTATTCTAATCACAATATCTAGGAAAGAAAAATAGCCTATATGTCCTTCAACAAACAAATGTATAATAAAGTCTTGCACATATTCATTATAGAATACAATTCAAAGAAAAATAATGAAATCATGAAGTTTTCAGGTTCATGGGTGGAACAAGAAAAGATCGTATTGAGTAAAGTTATCTAGGCCCAGAAGGTACTAAACTTTTCATGTGCTTTCTCATCAGAAGATACTAGCTCCAAATCTACAGATATGAATACATTTCCTGGAATAACTACAAAAACCAGGAAAGCAAAAAGAGACAATTGTTAGGGCAGACAATTTTGGAAGCAATGGAGAAGGGTATAGCAGGGAACAAGGGAAAAATCAGGGAAATGTAAAAGGGGGGCTCAGTAGGAAGGGGAAGGGCAGTAACACAGAAGAAGGAGGTAGGAGGGTAAAATAACAATAAGGATGTCAGAAAAAGTAACAAGTCATGTTATTTAATTATTTACCTAGATATCCAATAATACAATTTTTAAATAAAAATACATATATTATTTACAGGTTTTTCCCCACCTGGACTATGTTCCTTCTAAGAGCCAAAGACCACCTAAAACAAACAAACAAACAAAAACCCCTAGATTTCAATCCCCAAAGGCAGAAGGCTGAAGACATCATGTACTTTGGGCACAGAGCCCAGAGCCCCTGAACTGGAACTGACCTGAATGCCTCCTCCCTGAGGACTAGGTTTAATGGCACAGCATTCCTTGCAAGCATCCAAAGAAGGGAAGCAGCCACAACAATGATCAGCATAGAACAATAACTCTAGGGATGCAACAGTGATATACAGACCTTGTCAGTAACCAATAGTTCTGTAACTGGACAAGGCAGAAAGAGTAGGCCTGGTACTAGAAACTTAGTCCAACTAGCATTTGGTACCAGTAAGGTCATTGATCTTAGAAGGGAACCTACAGTCATTACTAAACCAGCACAACAACTAAAAGTTGAAGCATTGTCCTTCTAACCTCATATAAATATAGTCATCAATTCCCATCAAAGAAACTTCTCTTTGCAGCAGATAGAATCACAGAAAACCACAATAAATCAAAATGCAGAGTAGTAGAGTCCAATCCCAACAAATACATCTACAAAACACTTCTGCTCCTAAGGCTCAGGGAACATTGAGGAAGAAGAAGAGTAAAGAGTTTAAGATCCAAACGATCAGGGTATTTGCTCTGAGATTGTGTCTCTCAGGAATGTTAGAATCTATATCTAAAAGGCTTACCCACATGGGTGCCTAAGCATGAGGTGACTGTGGAATTCTCTAATATACATGCAAAAGCGGAGTATGGAAAGATCACAAGGCTTCAACCCTACACAAATAATTATAGGCAATTAAGGAATGCTGAAGGTGTGAGAAATCATATTCTCCAGGAAGAGTACACCATATGGTTATCCAATACCAAATGGCAAGTTCACAAAACATGCATATAAATAACATTATGCAGACTGAGCAGACTATACTTAAATATATATGTGTGTGTAAGTAACAGCAATTAATGAATAAACAGGCCATGACTTTGAAAAAGAGCAAGGAATGGGTTCATGGGAGGTTTTGTAAGGAAGAAATGGAAGGGAGAAATAATGTAACTATATTATGATCTCAACAAAAAAGAAAAAGAAGAAAGCAAGACTGTGTCAGGGCTGCAGAGACTGCTAAGATGGTTAGGAACATTTGCTGCTCTTGCAAATGACCCAGGTTTATTTCCAGTAAGCACATGGCATCTAACAAACAATTGCAGTTCCAGTTTCAGGAGACCCAGTACCTTCCTATGGCCTCTGTGGGCACTGCTCACACATAGTGTACTTACATACATGCAGGCAAACCACTCACACATATAAAATAAAAATCTTTAAATCTTAAAAAAGAATTGAATAAAATTAAGTCTCAAAAATAAGACTGAATGATATCTGAGGCTGTCCTCTGGGCTCCACACAAGAATGCATAGAGTCCTCTTTGTCATGAATGCAAAGTTGGCTCTCAGTTGGTTCTGGTTACACACTTGGGAAGCCCGCTGTGTTGAGATTTCAAGAGATGGTTCATATAAGCCTCCATTTCTCTTATTTGTTTTCTAAAACTAACAAAGGGGCTCGGTGGATAAAAGAAATTGCTGCCATAGATTGAGGACCTGAACTCAAATCCAAAGCACCCACGAAAAAGCCAGATGTTGTTGCACGAGTCTTTAATACCAGCACTGTGAGAGGCAGAGACAAGAAGATCAGTAGGGTTTGCTGCAGGCCAGCCTAGCTCCAGTTTCAGTGAGAGCCCCTGTCTTGAGGAAATAATGCAGAGTGATAGAACAAGATACCTGATGTCCTTTTCTGGCTTCTGCCTTGGATGCATATGCCACATGGATATAAACCACACACACACACACACACACACACACACACACACACACACACACACACACACACATACTTCCACACATACATGCACATTAGAAATAAAAATGGGGGATAGGGATGATGGCTTGATGGTTTAGAGCACTGGCTGCTCTTCCGGAGAAGTTGGGTTTGATTCTCAGTAACTATATGACAGTGTACAATCATCTGTAACTCTAATTTCAGGGCATCCACAGCCCTCTTCTGGCCTTTGCTGGTACCAGGCAGGCATGTGGTGTACAGACACACATGCAGGCAAAACACCCACACAATAAGGGAAAACATATTATTATAATTTAAAAATTAACTAGTTAAATTGAATAATAAAAGAGTTGTGTTCTATCCAATATATGTTTGAAAAGTATATGTGTATATGTGCATACTTACATAGTAGAGTTCAAATGTGTAATACTATGCACATATTATTACATACACACTACTGTTCATATTGTGAGAAGGCCACCCACTGTTGAGTTGTTTTTCAAACATATAATGTAATTATGGGATGGTGGTGGACATCTATCACCTCAGTTCTTAAGAAGCTGAAATAGGAAGATTGCCACTTCCAGGGTGACAACTCTGGAAGAAACATTGTCTTATTTGTTTCTATATTGAAACATGGAGACAATGGGCAGTGGAGGAAACAGATTCCTTTCCAATAATCTGGAAAGGAAGCTAAATAGAAAATTGCAAGCAAGCCTAGGCTATATAGTATGTTTTAGGCCAGCTTAGGTATATAGGAAGTGATTATCTCATAAAAAAGAAACAAAATCAATAAAGGAATGTAATCATCACTAGCTATAATTACAATGTAGAGTAGATCTCTTAAAATTTATTGCTCCCATGTAACTGTATCTTTTTGTTATTCTCAAGCTGTGAATAAGTGCTCTAACCTCTAGAAACCCCTGTTCTCTCAATTTACATGAAACCAGTCCCTTCATATTCTACACACAAGTGAGGTCCTGTTGAATTTGTCTTTCTATCTCTGGCTTATTTCATTTAATGTAATCTTCACATTTTCCATGTTGATGCAAATGATAGTATTCATTTTTAAATTACTACCTTTTATTTATTGTGTTATGGGGAGAGTATGCACACCACAGCACATGTGTAGACATCAAAGGACAACTTTTAGGTTGTCAGGCTTCAGGCTTGACAGAGAGCATCTTTACTGGCTGAGCCATCTCCCTGGGTCATCTTTTTTTTTTTTTTTTTTTTTTTTTTTTTTTTTTTTTAATGGCTGAGAAGCATCCCATTGTGTCTGCAACTAACATTTTCATTTTCCATTCATCTGTTGGTGGGTACTTACATTTATTTTATGTCTTTATTAGGAATTATTTCTACAAACATAGAGAACAACTGTCTTTTCAACAACCTGACTTGAGTTCCTTTGTATATATTCACATTTGCTTTCCATAAAGGCTGTACTAAATTTTGTAGTGTTATTTTGGACCAATAAATCTTTGCTCTGGGAGACTCTAGTTTGCAGGTTACTTAATAGTATCCATAGATTAGATTCTTCCTACCAGATGTCAGTGATATTCTTCCTCCCTTTCTAGGCATTACCAGCATCAACAATTCTAGATACTACAAATGTCTTCCTGGAAGCAGGGTGGCCTAGACCTATGTAGCTGAGGATGACTTTGAACTCCTAATCTTCCTGCTTTCATCTCCTGAGTGCTGGGATTACAGACACTGTGAAACTGAAACAGGAACAACATTGTTGTAAAGGAGCCACATTTTTATACATTGTAATTAAGTGTCCATACCTTACAAAAACAAGTTTCTGGTTCCTAAAGCTAATGTATCCTGCAAACTATGTTTTCAACCCTAAACTGAATTTGCAATTCCATGATGTACACCCTTGCTAAGCTCCTGAAACTGTGATATATGATTGCCTTTTTGCTTTACGAAAATGTGTCTTCCCAGACACCTTAAAGATTCCGTTGCCTCATGATATATGTTTACACTTTCTAACAGCCAATTATCCCAACAGCTGTTTTCTATCACACTTATTTACCCACAGGCAGCCTTGAGCCCTTAGTCCCCCACTCTTCTGTCTAGTTGCTAACAGCCCATTCCCTCACAGCTGTTTTATATCAACCCTAACCCCTCCCCACAAAGAGACCTCAGTAGCCAGTGAGGGACTGCTCTCTGAAACCCCATTTTAGGGTAAGCTGTCTGGCCAGTCCCCTGGACACCTGCAAGTAAAATTTGCTTATCAGACAGTTGTGGAAATGGGTTTCTCTAGGGTCTAACAGCATGCATTACCATGGCTGATTTTGCATGGTGCTGGGAATTGAAAAACAAGGCTTTCTGCCTGTTAGGCAGGCACGCACTCTATTGACTAGGTATATCCTAGCCTCCAACAGTCTGATTTCATCCAAGAAATAAATGCATGCAATTTAAAGCAGAAGTATTTAATAGTGGGGGTGTCCTAGATCCATTAACTCTTAAATTTAGGTGGGCATACACATAGCCCCTAACCCATCATTTAAGTATTCAGGGAGTTAATTGACTATCTGAAGGCTATTTATAGCTGTATCAGCAATTTATTCCATCAGATTCAGAAGCTATAATCCACAAAAGTTCTTAGTTCATGTATTAATGCAGTCCAGGATGTACTACCACTGATTATTGCGACTTGATATTTTTTCCTGTAGCAAGAAGGTCATCCTTCTGTTTCCCACCTGCTATTCTTCCCTCAAGCAGGTCCAGAGAGTTCCATTCAAGGCTTTTAGTATTAGTCAAGTTTTAGTTACTATAATAGAAGAACCATCAGGCTAGTTTATGTTAGGGTCCACAAAAAATCCCACCGACAGACTACCAGTCACATATGCAATCAACAAGAGCATTTAATTTGAGAGCAAAATACCTGCATGCAGGGGTAGCAAGATGGCAACCCTGAGAGAAGCTTGTAGGATCCTTTTAAGCAAGATTGGGGGAATTTCAAAAGGGGAGGTTAGTCTTTGGGCTGATAGGTGGGTTTAAACATAAAGTTTACAGGTGGCTTACTAGCTAGGGACTTTGCAGCAGCAGAGTGGGGTAAGCTATCTTTAGCAATCTCAAGCTTACATAAGGCTGCATGGAGCTTACTGATTGGTTGCCCCTGAATTGTCTTTCCAAGACTGTCTTTCCAAGAACTGCTTGTTCTGTTCTGCTAAGCCAAAACCGAGGCTTGGTTCCTGGCAGAGCTATCAGGAGCCTGTCATGGCACTGGTTTGGCCTCTTGTCTTTCTCAGTTTACCTTTCATTGCTTTAAATAACAGCATACCAACGACCCTAGGATCTCCCACTGGGATCCACCTGTAAATATCACCAAATTGGAGACTGAGTTTATCATACCTGGACCCTAGGAGTTTTTCATGGTTAATTTTAAGTCAGTTTGACACTAGCTAGAGTCATGAGACAGCAGGGAGCCTCAGTTGAGAATAACCCTTTATAAGACTGGGCTGTGGACAAGCCTGTGGGGCATTTTATTAATCAGTAATTGAAGGGGTGGGGCTCAGCCCATTGTGAGTGAGGCCACACCTGGGATGATAGTCTGGGATTCTATAAGAAAGCAAAATGAAGCCGGGCATTGGTGGCGCACGCCTTTAATCCCAGCACTCAGGAGGCAGAGACAGGCAGATCTCTGTGAGTTTGAGGCCAGCCTGGTCTCCAGAGTGAGTGCCAGGATAGGTTCCAAAGCTACATAGAGAAACCCTGTCTGAAAAAAAAAAAAGAAAGAAAGCAAGATGAACAAGTCATGAGAAGCAAGCCAGTAAGCAGCACTCTTCCATGGCCTCTGCACCAGCTCCTGCCTCCAGTAACCTGCCCTGTTTGAGATCCTGTCCTGACTCCCTTGGATGATGAACAACAATGCTGATGTGTAAACCAAATATGCCCTTTCCTTCTCAAATTGCTTTCTGGTCATGGTGTTTCATTGCAGCTATAGAAATCAGACCACAGAGTTCAAACTATTCCCAAATTATTTCATCCTTTTTATATACTGAGAGGATTCTCTTTACTTTTGAAAACACAGGGACACAAACAATAATTTGTAGAAATTTATATTAATGAAGTTCCTCAACTTTATTACCTTCCAGTCATATTTGGTGATCAACCTCCCTTCCAAATGGTTACCTACATCTTCACCAGAAAAAAAACGCCCAGCCTGGGCCTGGGGATATGGCTTATGCATAGTGATGAGAGCCTGAGATTGAGCTCCAGAAGCTGTGTAAAAGCCAGATCCAGTGGTACTTGCCAATAACCCCAGTTCTGGGGAAGGGGAAACAGGAGGATCTCTGGGGCTCAATGGTCAGCCAGTTGAACTGAATCCTTCAGCTCTAGGGACAGTGAAGAGACTGTCTCACAAAGGTCAAAGTTGACCTCTTAACCTACTCACAAATGTGGACACCCATTCACCCATTCATCCATTCACCCATTCACCCATTCACCCATGGCCATGTGCACTCACAACACAACACACACACACACAACACACACACACACACACACAGAGAGAGAGAGAGAGAGAGAGAGAGAGAGAGAGAGAGAGAGTCATGTACACTTAACACAGGTTTACCTGTTCATTTGAGTCTTCATTTTCAAAGGCTCCTTTTTCATGTAAAACTTTACATTAAAATTTCATGTTCAACCAAGCAGTGGTGGTGCATACCTTTAGTCCCAGCACTTGGGAGGCAGAGGCAGGTGGATCTCTGTGAGTTCGAGGCCAGCCTGATCTACAAAGCTACACAGAGAAACCCTGTCTCAAAAAAACAAAGAAAGAAAAAAAAATGCATGCTCTTTTTCAGTTAATCTTAAAGGGACTCTAGCCAGCCTGAGCATGGCAAGCAGGGCCCTGGAAGGCCTTGCTGTTCTCCCCAATTTGCTCTGCCTTGCTACAAACCATTTGATTACATTTCTAAAGCTAGCCACAAAGGTCTATTCCCTTATTTGGCTACTTCCTCCTCCTGAGGCTGACTACAAAGGTCCAGATATCAAAGTATTGAAATCCAACAATCAAAAACCCCCTTTAGCTCGCCTGATTAACATGCCCACTTAAAACTAAACAGCTCGTCCTAATATGGGGTTTCCCTCTTTGCCTTTATAAGCCACCGTTTGCCTATGTGCCATGTCTGCCTCCTCTCTATCTGGAGGCAGTCCTTTGTCCCCTTCCCCCTCTCCCTTGCCACTTTCCTCCCCTCTCCCTTGTCCCCTTCCCTTTCTCGTACATCTATCTCATGTTTTTGTTCCTTATCCCTGCCCTTTGTCCCTCTGGGGCAAATAAATCCCCTTTGTGGTGAGAACTTGGTCTTGGGGGCATCTTGAGCTGAATCCAAGTTTCCCCACGACTCTGTCTTGTAGATGCCTATCAGAATGCTTAAAAGGATATATTCATTGATAGGCTATGAATGCCTGTGTGTCTTTCATCCAAAGTGAAAAGAGACACTTCAAGATGAAACTTAAATGAGGAAATGAAAGCAAAGGGAAAGAAATAAATGACCCCTTTGGGAAAGCCGGTGTATGCATTTCTTTCTCTAAGGTGCTTTAAGAAAGTTCTGTGTAAACATGGCCATGAGCCAATGTAAAGAGAGAGATATAATCAGCTTATAAGAACCATTGTCCTAAGGGAATACCCTAAGGGGAAATTGACATTTCCCCCTTCTTCTCTCACTCACCTTTTTATTATTTCTTCAGTCATATTTTTTTAGAATAACATTTGAGGTTCACTAAGGCCTCAAAGTCTGAGTGCCGTTGTTACACACACACACACACACACACAGTATTAGAATTCATCTAGCTCCTGAGATAGTTGAATCCCTAGATAACAGCAGCTAAATACCACTGTACATATGAGAAATGGGCAGCAAAGTCCCTGCTATGGCACATGTTCTAGATAAAGATTTAATTTTATATATTAGTTTGAGTCCTCATCTTATGAAAATATTTTTTCAAGACAGGGGAGAACCCTTTTGTTTACATGCAGGTTGAGGCTCTGGAGGGGAGGAGATATGGGGTCAGAGTAGCATAAGCCACTTCAGTGATATTCCTTCAAGATCCTGAGTGCTAGCAAGGAACTACAGCTCCCAGGGAGACCCAGGGTCATGATGAGGCAGGAAAAAAAAATGTCAATCCCTTATTGGAGCCTGGTTGAAGTCTTTCACCAACTCAGAAGTAAGAATTCAAGAACTATTAACAGCTGCTGCTTAAGGTCTTTCTTGCTTCCCATCTATAAAACTGCAATTCTCCATGCATCTTACCAGAAACTCCCTTTAAAGTAGGTATACCCTGAATCTCAGTGCAACCCTAGTGGCTCCTGGCTTTTACTTTATTGGATTATAATTCCATTCAAGCCCTCTCCAGAGTGACCATATAATCTTTTTATCAAAAGAGAGAGGAGATAGATGAGAGAGAGAGAGATAGAGGTTGGTTAGCAATTTTTAAAATGTAATTTGTGATCTACTAATAATGCCAATGTTAAGACTATTCTTTATGGCAAAGTATTAATTTCTAGGTCTTTCTGTCTCTGTCTTTCTCTTTATGTCTCTCTCTCTCTCTCTCTCTCTCTCTCTCTCTCTCTCTCTCTCTCTCTCTGTGTGCCTATCTTCCTTGGGGAAGTGCACACAATGCTCCTTTTTTCTTCCCAAGTGCTTCTCTTTCTCTATTAACCCTCATGCTTAAGTCTATATTAAACTACCTTTTTTTGTTGTTTGTTTTGTTTTTTGAGACAGGGTTTCTCTGTGTAGCTTTGGAGCCTATCCTGGCACTCTCTGGAGACCAGGATAAAGTACCTTTAATAATGTCATCCACTCCACTTCATACTGGCTAATCTTGACATTCTTTCCTGCTCTGAAGCTGCAAATCCCAGTCTGACACGAGTGAAGGTCTCTAAAAGAACACCTCTGGCTGCTGAGGATGACAGAACACAGCCTCCTCCCTCACTGCTGTTAAAGAAAGAAATAATGAATTCTCACAATGTTGGTAAGCCATGATATTGCAGAGACTCAGTGTACTACAGGTAGACATCCAGATCGATTGAGAACTCCAAGCTCTTACGGTCAGCGCAAGAACTGGGCCACATGGGTAGTGGTAGATACAAAGACAGTTTACCAAGAAAGACAGAACTTCCAAAGAAGTGAGCCACAGGGCCATAAAAGGAAATTAGGAACTCAAAGCACACTCAGTACCAAGAATTAATACTCTTACATTCCAGTATCACAGAACATGAGCTTTCTCTATGCATGCTATGTTACATGTCAGCCTTGTTGGGGAGGGGTTTCCAATCCTTCTCTCTTTCACTGACTTTTTTCAAATGTTAATCTTTGTGTTGCTGCATGTACCTGTATGTACAGATGCATGTACACATGCATGTGTGAGTGTGTGTGTGTGTGTGTGTGTGTGTGTGTGTGTGTAGAGTTCAAAAGTCAATATGGTTTTCCTCAATCACTTCTCTACTTAATTTTTAATTGTTTATTTATTTTTGATAAGTTCTCTCCTATAACCTGGAAATCACTGATTTTGTTCACCAGGCTGGTCAGGAAGCCCTAGGAATCCTCCAGTCCCTAGTTCTAGGATTAATGGTGTAAGTCACAGTGCTCAGCTTTTACATGAGTGATGAGGATCTGAACGTGGGTCCTTATACTTGCAAAGCAAACACTTTATCAAGTGAGCCTCTTATGGTAAGTTTGAAGCCTCTTAAAACATCTCTTCTCTTCCCTACTCACCTACCTCAGCCATATGAAGTACAGTTTTGATTTGGAATATTTGCAATATATGATGACATCATTAGAATGTAGCCCCAGCATATATTGAGAAGCATCTATATAAATATTCCCAGGAAACTACTAGTATCATGGGTAAGCCTACAGATATTCATGTTGACAGTTCATCTGGCCAGTGAACATGAAGATGTATACAGAGTAGATGTGATAACTATCAATGTCAGCAAGAATCACTTTCCCATATCTAGAACAAAGAAGTTTCTCAGGCAGGCAGCCACACACCTTGAAAACTGTAAACTCAACAAATGCTGCTGCTGTGGTATGTGTGTGAGAGTGTGTGTGAGTGTTGATGTGTGTGACTTGTGTGTGTGTGTGTGTGTGTGTGTGTGTGTGTGTGTGTGTGTGTGTGTGTGTGCTGAGGGCAGGTTCACAGGTACTGGGGCTCAGAAATAAGTCTCCCTGTGATAGAAAGCTTCACCATAGGTCTTTCCTGTCCCTCCCTGAAATCAGGTTTCCTTTCTTCACCTTTGCCTCTCTTCTCTTCATCTTCTTTCTTTTTCTTTTTCTTTCTTTTTGGTTTCTGTGAAAAGATCTCACATAGCACAAACTGACTTCAAACATGCTATGAAACCCAGGCTGTTACTGAATGTCTGTTCTTCCTGCTTCCACCTCCCAAACACTGGGGTTACAGATGTGAGCCACCACATCCAGTGTGTGATGCTGGGGTCTGAATCCAGGGCTTCCTGCAAGCTAATCAAGTACTCTCCTGAGTTTCATCCATCATTCTAATGAGTGAAACACACACACACACACACACACACACACACACACACACACACACCTATCCCTAAGAGATTAATGGCTTCAGTGGACATTGCAATGCTGCGAACTTGAATGAGATGAAAGCATTTTAAAATTAAACATTTGCAAAGCACAGTTCCTGCTGCAAGGCAACACAACAGGCTGAGAAGACTACAAGGATGGGATGTATAAAGGTTCACAGAGGTTAAGATCTTAGGCACATAGTTGAGAAATGGGGAAGCTCATAGTTGGGCATTGTTTAACCAGCAAGCTGACATGCAGGAAGTTTCCAGCTTCATTTACTTTCTATTGACCATGTCTTTCTCTTCTTCTTGCTCCTGGCCCCAAAGTTCAGGGAACAAGTGACATTGAAATCTACTTTGTTACTTATGAGATCTTAAGTGTGTCTTCTGTGTTCCCTATTGGGAAATTTAAGAAAAATGTGCTATCTTTTCTTTCAAAGAGACATTTACCTCTAAAATGTTAGAGACTTCATGAGTCAGCCACAATCTGCATCTCCTGAGTATCCAGTTTACTCTTCCTAGTAGGGAACTGTTAGCTCTCTGCTGTGGATTCTTCTTTTTTTAATTTTTCTTTATTAGTTCAAGTTAGGGAAAAGATTGTTTCACATCTAAGTCCCTTCTATCTCTCCCTCCCTTCACCCCCATCTCTCCTCCCCTACTCCCAACCTACCCCCCACCCCATCCACCCACCACTCCCCAGGCAGGGTAGGGCCTTCAAAAGGGGCTCTGCAAAGTCCACCAAATTTTCCTGTGCTAGACCTGGGCCCTTCTCCATGTATCCAGGGCCAGACTATATCCCTTCACGTGGGATGGGCTCTCAAAGTCCCTTCTTACACCAGGGAAAAATACTAATCCACTACCAGAGGCTCCCTGGAGTGCAGAGGCCTCCTTATTGACATCCATGTTCAGGGGTCTGGATCAGTCTTGCACTGGCCTCCCAGATAACATCTGGGGTCTATGTGCTCTCCCTTGTTCAGGCCAGCTGTTTCTGTGGGTTTCTCCAACCTGTACAGACCCCTTTGATCTTCATTCCTCCCTCTCTTCAACTAAATTCCAGATTTCAGCCCAGTGTATATCTGTGGATGTCTGTCTCTGCTTCCATCAGCCACTGGATGAGGGTTCTAGGATGGCATAAAGAGTAGTCATCAATCTCATTTTAGGGGAAGAGCTTTTAGGTTATCCTCTCCACCGTTGCCTGGATTGTCAGATTGTGTCATCCTTGTAGGTTTCTGGAGATCTCCCTAGTTCCAGATCTCTTCTCGGACCTATAGTGGCTTCCTCTAATATGGTATCTCTCATCCTGCTCTCTCTCCTCTATTCTTCCCGCAACTCAATATTTCTGCTCCTCTACTCCTCTTCTCCTGCTCTTATTGTGGCAACTACCTCTCCCCTACCCTCATGATCCCAATTAGCTCAGGAGTTCATGCCAATTCCCATTCCTGGGGACCATTTATCCCTTAGAGTCCTTCATGTTTCCTAGTTTCTTTGGTGAAGAGGCTTATAGGTTGGTAATCCTTTGCTCTATGTCTAGAATTCATATATGAGTGAGTACATACCATGTTTGTCTTTTTGTGACTGGGTTACCTCACTCAGGATGGTTTCGTCTAGTTCCATCCATTTGCCTGCGAATTTCAAGATTCCATTGCTTTTTTCTGCTGAGTATAAATGTACCACATTTTCTCAATCCATTCTTCAGTTGAGGGGCATCTAGGTTGCTTCAAGGTTCTGGCTATTACAAACAATGCTGCTATGAACATGATTGAACGTATGTCCTTGTTGTATGAACATGCACTTTTTGGGTATATACCCAAGAGAGGAATGGCTGGATCTTGACAAACTTTGTCTAATAGCAAAGCATGAGCTCAAAGTTTCATCCCATTCATTTTTTTTGGGGGGGGGCGTGTTTTAAGACAGGGTTTCTCTGCATTGCTTTGGTGCCTCTCCTGGAATTCCCTCTGTAGAACAGGCTGGCCTCAAACTCACAGAGATCTGCCTGCTTCTGACTCCCCAGTACTGGGATTAAAAGAATGTGCCACCAACTCCTGCCTCATCTCATTCTTAAAATTTTCAGTTGTGTTGCTTTTAAGTTTATTTTTAACATTTACGAAAGAATGTATGTTCCAGTGTTGATCTTGAGGAATGGGACTCTCCTGGGGTAGGGGTTGGGGGATGGGGATAAACACCTAGTGGGACTGCATGTGCCTTTTAGACATCTGACTAAGTTACAATTTTGCACCCTTGTGCAGAAGTTAAGTATTCTTTGCTCAAGTACCTTTGGTGTGTGATCACTTTCCCGAGACGCTAACACAAAACACCGGAAGTAGTTTGTCTTTATTTTTTCCTTTGCAACTGCTGCAGGAAAAGTGATGGACAAAGTCAAGCTTGGGTTTTACAAAAAATCAGCTTTAGGCTGTCTGATACCATGGCTCATCCCCTTGCCTAAATTCTGTAATTTTTATATTTGCATGTATTTGTTATGTACTTGTTATTTATACTGTTTGTCTGGGGTCGTGGGTATGTCATGGCACCCATGTGAAATCCGAGGACACCTTTGATTGGTGGTTTCCGTCCATCACATGAGACCTAAGGATCAAACTCAGTTCATCAGGTTTTTTGCAGAAAACATCTTCACACTGTGAGCCATTTCACAAACCCTAACTAAGTTCTGTAGTTTTGCTTTTTTTTTTTTCCAGGTTGTATTATCCTCATGAGCATTAGGTTTTGTTTGTTGTTTTATTGTGTTTATCTTTTAAGTGGGGGTATATGGAGCTAAAAGATGCTTCAGGGTTAAGAACCCTTGCTGCTCCAGCTGAGGACCGAAATTTAATTGACAGTATCCCATTATCAGATGGCTCACTGATGCCTGTGAATCCAGTTCCATGGGACCTGATACCTTTTTCTGGCCTCCATGTGTATATATGAACACACACACACACATACCCACACAAACACACACACACACACACACACACACACACACACACACACACACACACACAATTAAGGCTAAAATAGAAATAGAGACTATGTCATGGAAGAACCACATTTAATTGCCATCTTTGTAGCTGAAACTCTACATCAGCAATTTCAAGAAATTCCCTCTCCATTCGAAATGCAGCCAGTCTTCTTTTGATATACAGAAGAGACGGATTACAGAATGTTCTGAAGACAGCAAACTCTATAGAGGCTCAGGTTACTTTATAATAGCATATTATTTGTCTTTGATATATCTCCCATAGACTTTAGTCTCTGGATGACTAATATTGGAAGCAATGAAAAGCTATATAATTATAGTAACTGCATCAATTAGGGAATGGGGACACCAAAGAGGTTGTATATGTCTAGTGCTGACATGATTTGTTTTGTAATGAATGCTTTCACTACACAGTAGTTGAATTTGCAGATGTTCATGAACATCACCAGTAAAGCTCAGAAAGGGGCTGGGAGCATAAATGAGTAGTAGAGTACTTGCTTAGGAACCACAAACTCTTGGCTTCTATCACCGTGGAACACGCCATGGCACAGGCTTATAATACCATCATTTGAGAATTAGAGGCAGGAGGATCAGAAAATTCAATATCATCCTTAGTTTCACAGTGAGTTTGAAACTGGCCTGAGCTACATGAGACCCTGAACTGCAAATTAAAAATAAGGGAGAATGAGGTAGATTAGTGGGTAAAAGCAGTGGCTACATAAGCTCAAGAACTTGAGATTAATTCCTGGAACCTGTGGAAAAGAAGCTGGAGATGAAGACAATACTCCCAGTACTACTATGGGGAGAGACACTCACTAGTTTGGAATAACCCCCAACAAGTGAGACCCTGCCTCAAAAGTAAGGTGTTAAGATAGAACTGACTCCCAAACACTGTCCTTTACAAGAATAAGTATCCACAAAAGCAAAATAATGAAAACCACCCCATTCCATTGCTTTTGGGGAGTGTTTCTATGGTTCAGCTTGTTATTGGAATAGTTAACAGTTAGCATCAGAGTCTGCCTCTATATGCTAGGTTAGATCATTTACCCTGTATGGGCCAATTAAAAAGTCAAGGAAGAGGGCCAGTGAGATGGTGCCGTGAATACAAAAGCTTGAATCCAAGCCTGATAATCTGACTTTGATCCCTGGGACTGGTCAGTACGCTACTACCACCAGCCAGGCCTCACCTCTGAAAGGTTCCATAGTGGTCAAAACAGCACTAAAAGCTGGGAACAAATATTCAAACCATGATCCTCTGTGACTAATTCAGATACAAATTATAAACATCTTTCCAGATAGGGTGTCACTACATAGCTTTGGCTTGCCTGGAACTGATTATGTAGAGCCGGATATCTTCAAACTCACAAAGACCTGTGTGCCTCTGTCTCTAGAATACTGGGATTGAAGGGCAGTGCCAATATGTTTAGCCTTATAACTATCCTTAAAAAATATTTTGTGTGAAAGAGGGTCTCTTGTAGAACAAGCTGGCCTTGAACTTGCCATGTGGCAGAGTATGACCTTCAATTACTGGCCCTCCTACTTCTACCTCCAGAGTGCTGGGATTACAGCTTTATACCAACAGACCTAGTATAAATGGTACTGAGTATGGAACCTAGGCTCTGTGGATCCTTAGTAATAATTTTACTGACTGTGCTTCAGTTGTAGACCCTAACAGTAGTTTCTTAAAGTTTTAATAGAACTCTGTGTGTGTGTGTGTGTGTGTGTGTGTGTGTGTGTGTGTGTGTGTGTGTACATACTCACATGCCACTGTGTACATGTAGAACTCAGAGGACAGCTTCCAGGAATCATCTCATTCCATTCTGTGCCAGTTCTGTTTATCAAACTCAGATGATCAAGCTTGGCAGTAGGCAACTTTACCAGATGAGCATCATTTTCAAGGACATATAGGACCAAAATCAGATTTAGAATATTCTTGTGGTGAGTAATTCTATCAATTTCTCTTACATTAAGATACGCAGCATCAGTCGAGTTATAGAACAAATTGGTCCATGTGTACTCATATGTGTGTTTGTACTTATGAGTGTGTGATTATATGTGGGGGTGCATGAGCATGTATTCATTGTACAGTGTTCAAGGACAACTATAAACATCATGTCATTCCTCAGGAGCTGAATGATTTCATTTCTTTTGAAATAAAGTCTCTCACAGGCCTTGGTCTGAAAAAATAGTCAAGATGGTGTCTTAGTTTCATTCTATTGCTGTCTTTAATGCCCTGATAAAAAGCAACAAAGAGAAGAAAGGGTTTCTTTGGCTTAAAATTTCAGGTTACAGCCTGATACTGTGGGGTATCAAAGGGACAGGAGCTTGAGACAGCAGGTCAAGCTGTCTCATGCCACAGGGAAAAACTGAGAGAACGAATATGAGTGCAAGGGGGTTCAGTAAAGAAACTGCCTGTAGGACCACTGCATCATTAGGAGGGAAGCTTTTATTGCGAATAAGAAAGAGAAAATATCCAGCAGCATCTGGAAGAGTCCAGAGCAGAGTTAAGGAGACTGGACAAGGCCAGGGCCAGGGAAGCAGGAGAGCATAGTGGAGACCACAAGAGATAGAGAATAGATCTCTCTCTCTCTCTCTCTCTCTCTCTCTCTCTCTCTCTCTCTGTGTGTGTGTGTGTGTGTGTGTGTGTGTGTGTGTGTGTGAGTGAAAGAGAGAGAAAGAGAGGGAGACAGAGACAGAGACAGAGACAGAGACAGAGAAGACAAATCATATTGGCTATAGGAGGATAATTAGTCGAGGGGAGCAGGATGGTAGCATAGCATTAGAAATGTGTAACAGAGGTACTTGTGATACTGAGAAAGCCTTAAGGCCAGCATAGGCTTTGATATGATTTCCCTTCTGCCACAGGTAAGGGAAATTACTCCTTTTGGCTGATGGGACCTGGCTTATCTAATTGCCAGAAATCATTGTATAATCCAGGTTGAGCTCAGGTCTAGATGTATGGACTAACTGATACCTATAGAATGCTTAGCATACAACTTACTAAAATAGCTTTTCCCCAAGTTTATCTAAATAATCCTAATATTCCCAGATAATTCTACATTGTGTCAAACTGCAATTAGAACCAACCATAACGTTTGGTTAGCCAGTGAATCCCTAGGGATTCACCTCTATCTGCCTCCATCGTGCTGGAATTACAAGTGTCAATCACCATGCCTGCCTGACCCACTATTTTTAAACATGGGTTCAGGTCTTGATGGTTGAAGGAAAAATAAGTACTTCTCTAGTCTCAGTAATGTATTTATAAAATATCATGCTCTGCCCAACACAAAATTTTCAGGAAGTAACAATCAAATGTGGCCTTGGCTTCCTGTACTTAAAGAAAATACCTATAAAAAAGACAGAAGGATGGGGATGTAGGCAAGTATCTTGGCCCATGTCTACCAAACATCAGGCCCTAGGTTCCATCCCCAGCACTTATTTTGGCTTGCAGTTGGATTTGTTTGTGTATGTGTAAACATGGTCATGTGGTTGTATGTGTGCTTGGGTGTTCAGGTGTGTGAATGTGGAGATTGTCAGGTCCAAATGCTGTCAGTTAGACAAAAACCATCATTCCCCAGGAACTCACAAAACTGGTTCGCCTCTACCAAAGGAGTAATTTCCTTATCACTGGCAGAAGGGACAAATTGTTCTCTGTGATGTCTGCTTGCATCCCAGAGCACTTGCTGGCCTCCAGGGTCCCTTGGAATCACAAGTTCCTGTTACCCATGTCAGAGTCCCCGCTGGCATTCTAGATTTTCTCAGTTCTTTTCACCTCGCCACTCATGGTAAACTTCTCCAGCTCACGAGTCATGCGTATCTGCCCCTCAGCTTCTCATTGTCCTTACAACCCTGTGATTTCTTCTCTATTCTCTCTTGCTCCTCTCTCGGCATTTTTTTCTCTTTCCTTCTTGCCTTCTCCCTAACTCTCCTCTCACGGCCAAGTCTAGTCTTCTGGTCATGTTCAGTGTCCTACTTTCCCTCACTGTTCTAGACTCTTCCAGATGTCTCTGGCAGTTGTCTCCTCATCTAACATAAAACTTTCCCCTTAATGATACATTGGAGCAGTCATGTTATCAGTTTATAGAAAGATCAGAGGAAAGCCAACTGGCTATCTGCATTGTTCTGATGAAAGTAGGTCTGTCACTTGGCTTGGAATACACCTGTCTGGCTAGTCCAGTTGGATAGCGAAGCCCAGGGACCCACATGTCTTCACCTCCGCAGTCCTTGGCTTGAAAGGCTCATTGCCACACATATTTTTTCCTTTTTTGGTTTGTTTGTTATTTATTTTTCATATACAGGTTATGGGGATCAAACTCAGTCCTCTTTCCTCATGATTCCAAGGCACATAGTCTTCCTACTGAGTCATCTTTGTTAGGAACTGAAGTAAATTCATTTTGAATAACTTGAAAACCATTTTATGTGACTTGAAATAATTTAGTGCCTGTAAGGTTAAGAGCCTGCACAAGGCACCTCAGACAGGCCTGAGTCCTCAGGGCGAGCTCTGATATGTTAATGGACCAGTCACAAAAAGGTCTAGATAAGTGCCAAGCCCAAGACAGGATTTGATATGTTAATGAACTAGCACCCAGAGGGATTGATATATTAATGAAGCAGCACTAAACTCTAAGCCCTGGTAATTCAAAGCTACTGCCCAATAAAATGATATATAAAAAACTTGTAACTTTGCAAGTGACCCCTAGTCACACTGATGTTCTGTAAAACAGACTTCTCAAGACTCTAGGCTGATACCTACCAGCAGCAAGCAGACTTTGAGACTGGCCTCTATCTGTGTTCCTGGCTTTGGAGACCATCGAACTTCTGGCACCATTACTGAGATCACACATCCCTACCAGTCAGTGCTAGTTGCTGGATGATGCTCTCAAGGACCTTCCGTGCCACCACCAGCCTCCCATAGCTGAAGAACTTCACAGTGGATGTGAGTATAGCATGCTCCTATAATGTCCTCACCTGAGGATACTTCCCTAGTGGAACCCTGTATAACTGTTCTACACTTGGTAAGATGTCTATTTAAGCTTTGTATTAGCATAAAATTATAAGAAATTCTTGTAAAATAGACCAAGCACATTCTAAAGAAAATATCAAGTGACAGCATAATTACCAAGTGCCTGGCAGCCTGCCAGCTATGTTCTCTGCCTCTTCCCAGTCCTTTATAGGAGACTTCATTTGCTTTGCCATTATCTCTTCAGATATACTCACTAATACTGAATTTTGGGTTGATAATTGTTAGGTTTCAAACCTGGGACCAATGGCTATCTAACATATCAAATTGGTTGCTGGTCACCAGGATCTCCCAGCATCCCTCAGTCCCCTGCTGTTACAGGGCCCTCCTTGGGTGGCACTCCAGGCTGGGGGCTGGGTTGCTCTTTCTCTAGATGCCCTTCTCTACATAATCCAACTCTTTCTACACTTACCAAATCTGTTTTATTCTCTCATGCACAATATGCCTGCCAATAAGAGCCACTGGCAAAAGACAACTTCTCAAAGGTGACAGAAACCTTGCACAAAATCTACAGCAGTTATGCATGTCAGACACTTGGGAACCAGGAGTCACAGTGATGTATGCCCGTAATTGCAGGCACAGGAGAACTGCTACAATTTTGAAACCAGACTGGTCTACACAGCAAATTGCAATCATCCAAGGCTATGTAATAAGACCCTGCCTTAAAAAACAAGCAAGCAAGCAAATGAAGAAACAAAGAAACACAGGTACAAATGTGTGTCCATGATCCATTACAATGGGTCCTCAGGTAAGAGTGCTTGACACCAAGCTTGACACAGTGTCTTAGTTATTTTTCTGTTGCAGTGGTAAAACACTGTAAGTACAGAAATTTATAAAAGAGAGCTGTTAAATGAGTTATTCAGAGAGTTAGAGTCCATGATGGCAGAGTGAAACAACAGTTGAGAGCTCACATCTCGACCCACAGAAATGAGGCAGAGGGAGAAAGGCACTGGGAATTCAGTGAATCTCTTAAAGTCTCATAGCCCACGTTACCCCCCACAAGGCCATACCTCCTAACCCTTCATAAACAGTTCTGTAAGTTAGGGACCAAGTATTCAAATATATTAGCCTAGGACGACCACTCTCATTCAAACTGCCACATGCCACACCTGCATTTGGAGCTCACATGGTAGAAGGAGAGAACTGACTACCAAATGCTGTCCTCTGACCTATACATACATAATACACACACCACCTGCATGAACTATAAATAACAAATAAATACAATAAAAAGTGTCTGTTCAATAACAATTCATCCTTGTAGTCAATGATGATTGATTGATTCAAAATAAATTGTATACTGAATGGAAACATAGCCCAGAATTTGAGTACTTGCTTAGCATGCATAAAGCCCTAGGCACCATCACCAGTATTGCATAAACCAAGCATGATGGTATACTCCTGTAATATTAGCATTTTGGAGATGGAGGCAAGAGGATCCAGAGTTTAAGGATGGCTTCACAGTATACCCTGGGCTACATGAGATGCTGTCTCAACAAATAAAATAAAACTTGGTATAATAGTCCTTATTTTGTCTGGAAAGTCTCCCTTCTCTTACTATCCTTGAATATGCATATCCAGTACTTCCCCACATATATTCACAGTGCAGTGCTATTCCAGAGCAGACACACTAATCTTCGAACAAGATCTCTCTAGTACTTAAGTTCTGACATCCTCAATCATAGTAGCAAACTTTCTACGCATGATGCATCTTCTAATTTTCTCTAAAAAAAAAAAACAAAACAAAAAAATAACTCGGGAACTTTAGACTTTATTTCACTCCTAGAAGGTCTGGCCTCTCTGTAGCATAGCATAGCAATCCCCTTTTGCAAAGATCCTCCCACTAGCAAATCCTCAAGGACTTCTTTTTCCCTCCCTCCCTCCCTCCCTCCTCCCTCCCTCCCTCCCTCCCTTCCTCCCTCCTTTCTATCATTACTTTTTGTTTTGTTTTTCTTTTTGACAAGGTCTCACTATATAGACTGGGATCTTCTGGAACTATGTTGGCTAGTCTTGAACTCACAGAAATCTGCCTACCCCTGACTCTTGAGTGCTGGGATTAAAGGCATAAACCCCTATGCCATGTTATTTATGAATTCTCTCTCTCTCTCTCTCTCTCTCTCTCTCTCTCTCTCTCTCTCTCTCTCTCTGTGTGTGTGTGTGTGTGTGTGTGTGTGTGTGTGTGTGTGTACATTCATGTGCATCCCACAGTCTGATCTGTGTGGAGGTAAGACTGTAGTTTTCTGGAGTTGATTTTGTGAAAAGAAGTATGAGGTTATAATGGATGAAAGCGTCAAGTCTTTCTGTGGCTCTGCATTTACATCCTATGTGACCTCCAATCAGCCATTACTTTTTTCAGCACCCCCTTGCTTCCCCATAATCTTTTCCATTTTCTTGAATCACAGTGTTTCAACAAAGATGATGTCTTTGTGCTTTAGACTCATTTCTGCCTCAGAACCCTTGCACTTATTATTCCCACTGCCTGGAGTATCTTTCTGGAAAATGCCAAAGTATCTCCATGTCTACCTCACTGTCTTCTGCATAGTTTCCAACTCTTCAGGGATGACTGTACCTCACCCTACCTGGATCTGAATTATCCACCACAACTCTTCACTTAATAAGTGCTCAGTATATGCATATGAAGCAGAAAAGGACACCTATGTAATTCTTCACTCCTTATCCTTCAGTAGTATCTCTCCATCCTCCTTTGCCAGCCTCAAATATACTCTATTGTTTTCTACTTAAAAAATATCATCAGGACCTGGGACACTACTCAGTGGCTAAGAGTGTTTGCTGCACAAGCATAAGGAAATGAGTTCAAATCTTTGATTTATGTCTAAAAGGCTGGATGTGGGCCCCTGCATGCCTTTAACCCCTGTACTGTAGGGGTAAAGATAGGATCACTAGGGGATGACTGCCAGCCTAGCTCCATGTTCAGTGAGAGACCCTGCATCAATGGAATAAGATAGAGAGTGACAGATAGGGAATGACACCCAAAGTCTTCCTCTGCCCATATACATATATGCATATGCTTCACACACACACACACACACACACACACACACACACACACACACACACACACACACACATACACTCATGCACATACACACACACTGTTAAACATAATCACTACCCACCTATTGATGAAGGATGTAGACTTTCTACCACCAAAACAAAACCCAATACTTTAACTTTTTGCCAATCACTATATCCTTTTTTTGTGACAGATTATTTAATAATTTTTAGTGTTGTTGCCCAACAAGCATACACATAGAAACATACATAAATAGAAACACACAAATAGAAATTACATACTTCCTGGAGTTATTGAGAGGATTAACTGTGAGCATGAATGTCAAGCTGTCAGTACCAGATTTCACAATGTTAACACCCAATAGACAGTGAAATGAGCTGCCATAGTCATAATTCTTTTCTAAACATGAGTAATGCTTATCATGTTTAATATAATCACTAACAGATTCTGTGTAACTTATAATTACCATAGAGTATTCCCATAACACAGTATCACCAATAGACATATTATTGGATAAATGAATTATTGGATAAATAAAATTTTTATGGGGAAGTGTTTTCATTTTCATGAGGAATGTAATGGGCTCCTTACAAGAAATGTGAAAACTAGATAAGCCAGTGAAATGGCTCAGCAGAGAAATATAATGCTGTCAAGCCTTATGACTTGAGTTTGATCTCTGGGGACCAATATGATGGAAGGAGAGAATGATTCTCACAAGTCATCCTCATGTGTGTCCCACCCAATAATAATAATAATAATAATAATAATAATAATAATAATAATAAAAAACAAGTAAGTAAATAAATTACATACACAAACAAAACAAAAACTCTACAGTTCATCCATCTAGAATCTCAGTAGGTAAAAGTGCTTGCTGCCTAAGCTGGATAACACTGCTTTTGATTACTGGAACCAACAAACAGATGAAAGGAGAGAAATGAGACCACAAAGTCATCTTTTTGCCTCCACACATGTGCTTTGACTATGCCCTTCCTCCCCCAGTAATAGTATTTTTTTAATTTGATAATCTTTTTCTTTAAAAAGAGAAGATACAATCAATTATGTTGTGGTGAAACACTATTGGAATGCCATCACTTGGTAAGCTAAGGCAGAAGGATTTGGAATGCAGGGCAAGCCTGGGCTAGTTATTGAATTTGAAGCAAGCCTAAGATAGATGGCAAGATCCTGTTCCCAGAAATCCTGGGTTGCAGGGACTAGGGAAGTGCTCAGTGGGTACAATGTTTGCTGCATGGACCCTACTCAAAATCAGGTATGTGTGAATAAAAGCACATTTACTCTGCATGTGTGAGTACCCAAGTTCAAATTCCCAGAGCCCAAGTAAAAGGTAGCTATGGAAGAGCATACCTATAACCCTAGTGCTGTGTGGTCCAGGAACAGGAGGATCACTGGGCTTGCTGGCTGCCAGCCCAGCTCCAGGTTCAGTGAGAGACCCTGTCTCACGGGAATAAGACAGAAAGTGATAGAGCAGAACAATTGTCACCCTCTTCTGGCATTTGCCATACTGGTGTGTGTGTGTGTGTGTGTGTGTGTGTGTGTGTGTGTGTGTGTGTGTGTAGTTCAGCCTTATAGAGGCTAGTCTAGCAAGCACAAGGGGGTCCATAAACAGCACTGTAAATGAGTGAATAAATAACAATAACACCACAATGACAACATTGTATACACTTCCATAGACTTAAGTTTGTTTTCCATTCTCTCTTGCTATATGACTTCACTGTATTTTTTCCCAGAAAAGTTTACTAGGTTTATTTTTTCTTGCTTATATACCAGGTCTCATGCCCCCATTGAAGTTTTTACTTTCAGTCTTCTCATAAGTTCTCCTTCTTTACTCTGCTCTTAGTCTTTAAAATTAGTTGGTTATAGTGAATGAATCACCTTTCCTAAATAAGTGTAGCTACCACCCCTCATCTAAGAAGGCTCTGTTTACAGCAAATGGACACCACCACAGAAAAGCACAACTGGACACAATACAGAGATCAACATATATCTATGTCGTAGCTACTGCATCTCTAGGTATCAGAGAACACTGAGGAAGAAGAATTAGAAAGATTGTAAGAGTCAGAATGCCAGGAAGTCTTCTGTGAAATAGTCTTTTCTAGAAGTGACTGCATAGACAAGACAGGATAATGGCAAAATCAATGGACATGTCAATGTGTACGGGAGAAATCTTTGCAGTGTCCCACCCCTACACAAAGATCCACAGGGAACTAAGGAATCCGAGAGAAAAATAATCAGTCTCTCCCAGAGATGAGCCCCCTTGTTGAGTGCCTAGTGGAGAATGGTCAGCTTTCAATCATCTCTATCTACAAACAAGAAAAAACACCCTCTATCAACAGGGTGTATATGTGTGTATATATATATATATATAATATATATATATATATATATATATTGTTCATTTACATACATATATGTATGTAACAATTATAATAAAACAAAAGAGGTCATCAATTTGAGACTTGGGGCATAAAAAGTGTTAGAAAGAGGATACCTGGAGGACTGGATGGAGGGAAGAGATGGAGAAAAGAGATATAATACTATTTCAATTAATAACTTTAAAAGTAAATAAATGATAAAACACATTAGTTGGCCTTGTCACTTCTGTGAGGATAAGGACTGTTTTGGTTTAGATCTCTAATGGATCCCAAGGGCCATGTGCTTTAGACTTGATGGTGGCCTGTGGTGCTATTGGGAGGTGGTGTACCTTTGAACATGTCTTCATTCCCCACACTTGGAAGATGGAGGCAGTAAAATCAGGATTTTGAGATGATCTTCAGCTACATAGGGAACTTTGCCAGCTAGGGAATTATGAGACCATTTCTCAAAACCACAAAAAATCATGGACTGGTGAGATGGCCTAAGGGGTAAAGGTACTTGCTTCCAAGCTGGACAACCTGCTTGATCCCTAAGTTTCACATGGTGGAAAGAGATGACTCCCAAAAGTTCTTCTGTGACCTCTACACACACACTTTGTGGTATGTGACCTTCCATCTTGCCCCCATTTTCTCTTTTTCTCTCCTTAATCTTTTCCCCTGCCCTTTCTCTGTGTCTCCATTTTGCTCCTTGGACATGAGATGAACAACTTGGCCCTGCCACATCTTTCTGACATGGCATGCTGCCTAATTGCTGGCCCAAACCAATCAAGTGATCCAATCAAGGACTAAAACCATGAGTCCAAATGCACCTTTTCTACTTGTACGTTGATTATCTCATGTATTTGGTATAGTGGTAGAGATCTGACTAATGCAGCATCATTGTTTTGCTTGGCAAATGTTTCTATAAAACACTCTGCTATTGTCTGCTCTAGAATTTTTCATATATTCACACCTTCATGCCATGGTGCTAGTCTGTAAGTCAGAGGAGAGTTTGACAACTTGCAAGACCCTATTCTCTCTTTCCCCAACCTCATGTCATCTGGCGTAGGGGCAAACCCCTTTATCTGTGGAGTCATCTTGCCAACCCTGTGCTATTTTCATTAGCATAAGCTAAGGGCAGACTATTATAGATTGGATATGTTCATTGAGAACTCTGTTAAAATTGAGTCCCATGTCCTGAAGGAATTCCTCATTGTCTGCTAGACCCTTATCAAATTTTGTAGCTTTTCCATCCCTCTTCCATAACATCCCTTCCCTCCAACACACTCTGTACTCCAGAAAAACTGTCCATTCTATCAGCAGTCAGACCTGTGATGACTACCCCAGAGCTGGTGCTTATGCTTCCTCCTCTAGACAACTCACGGAAGGCACTGCAGTGGAATAAACATAGGCCCCATCCCAGTTCGTTATGTAGCAATATCCTTTGAGAGGAAACTTTGTATGTTGGAGGGAAGTCCCTTAAGACACAGGATGGACTAAGAGGTGGTCAAACACTTCATCCTGTAGGGAAGCACATTAACCTTAGGTGGTAAATTAAGTCAAAGGTTTCTGAAACAGACCACATATGCAAGGCCTCTTAAAGTGGTTTGAACAAGAATGGCTCTCAGAAGCTCACATATTTGAATCCTATATATCTATAGAGTTCTTGAAATACAGTGGTTATCACTATTGTAGCTTTAACCATAATGAATAACATGACTGAATAAGTTAACCTTTATTTTTACTTGAAAGTTTGCACTATGTTTATTTATTTATTATTTTATATGCAAGGAGAGGTGTGGTTGTGTGTCACTTTGGCCATATAGAGGTCAGAGGAGAACTTGTGTGAATCCATTCTCTCCTTCTATCATTTGGTTCCTGAGAAATCAAACTCAGGTCATCAGCCTTGGAAGCAAGCACCTTTTCCAGCTGAGGCATCTGATCAGTTCTTTATTTTTATTTATATGTGCTCCTGTAGACTTCGATTTCCTTTTTTATCAGAGCTTGGGAAAGAATCCAGGGCTTCTTGCAGTCTAGATAAAGACTAAACCACAGTGACATGTCCCTAGCCTCTTCTGTTGCTATACATTTTTTAAAATCTTTGTGTGACACCAACAGCTGTCCTGAGCTCCCAGGAGCTCACAGTCTCTGGACTGACAGCTAGGGAGCCTGCATGGGACAGACATAGGTCCTCTGCATGTGGGTAACAGTTATGTAGCTTGGTCTGTTTGTGGGACTCCTAAAAGTAAGATCAAGACCTATCCGTGGTGTTTGAGATGGCTTTTGGGAACCTGTTACTCATGCTCGATTGCTTTGTCCAGCCTTGATGAAGCAGGAGGAGCTTGGTTCCACCTTGACTTGGTATGACATGTTTTGTTGATGCCCATGGGAGGCCTGTCCCTTTCTGAACCAATGTTCAGAGGAGGAGTATATGGGGTGTGGAGTAGATGGATGGTGTGGGGAGGGAACAGGAGGGGAGAAGGGAGAGAAAGCTGTGGTTGGTGTGCAAAATAAATGAAAAAAATAATAAAAAAATTGTATGTGGGAAAGTGTGTGGGTGCTGGTGTACTTTTGGTGGTCAGAGGACAACATGCTGAAGTCAGTTCTGTTCTTATGTTATCTGGGTCCCAGGAATTAAACTCATGTTGTAAATTATTGGTTCGTTATCTGCATTATTTTTTATTGTTGCATCATTATTTTAAAATTTCAGAACATTTTCTGAGCTCTGTTGAGTCTGCTGACATAGAGGTTGCAGACACAGAGGCTCTCTGAATCTCCTCCTGTGCTCTGACCATTTGAAACCTTTCTTCTTCTTTGGCACTTGACTCGGAGATACTAAATCTAGGTAAATATTTTACCTTTCCCTAAATTTCATTCCACCAAAAAATCAGAACAGCTGTTCTGTGTGATGCCAGGCTGGCTGGAACTTTAGGCCATTTAAGAAAGACATCTCTTTTCATTATTTTTTAATTGTGTGTGTAAGTATGGGTATGAGCATTTAAGTATATGCCTCCAGAGGCCTGAGGAGGGGAAAGGTGAGAGAGGGAACAGGAGAAACAATGGTATGTTTGAGAGAGAACATGAGAAGGGGAGAGAGGTTATCAAGAGGGGGAGGGGAAAGATGGAGAAAGGAGAAGGGAAGATGAGGGGTGGCATTTGGAAGAGGAAAGAAAGAAAGAAAGAAAGAAAGAAAGAAAGAAAGAAAGAAAGAAAGAAAGAAAGAAAAAAGGAAGGAAGGAAGGAAGGAAGATACAGAGACTCTTAGAGAAAGTGAATGGAAACTGAAGAGAGCAGGAGATATGGAAGAATGGAACAGAAAGATAGGCAGAAACCTTGAGTAAAGAGAAAATGGGAGAGATGGATTGTAAGAGAATCAAAAACTGAAAATGAGTTATCAGGAGAGAGAGGAGAGAGATGAAGGAAGAAGAAACATAATTCAACTCTATGTGGCTGGGGCAAAGACAAAGATACAGAGAGAACAGAAGGCAGAGGGGAAAAGGAACTGAGGGCAAGAGAAGGGAGACAGGGAACGGGCGATATCAAGAAATAAATAGAGAGGCAGATATACCAAGATTGGAAGGAAGGGGAGTGAGAAGGGAGGCAGGCTGGGCATGCAATTTAGTGTAGAGCCTTGGTCCTGGTGATCATTACAACAGGCCCCAGATGTTTGTCTCTGAGCAGGTCTTTTCCCACGAGAAAGTGAGCAGTCCTCTCAGGAGACCCTGTCCTTCTTGCTGCCTAGAACCTTTCCCTGACATGGTAGAATGCTTTTGTAAGAGGGTTGAGTCCCTAGATTCAATACTAGGCATGAAGGAGCACAGACTAGACACTAAAGATAACGACAGTGTGAGGAGAGGAGAGATGTGAGAGGCTTTAGGGGTAGAAGATGAAGGGGCTGTTGGAAAACAATAATCTCAGTATGGCTCAAAGAAATACACTAAGTGGATGTAACCATGCAAGGAGCTTCATTTTAGTAAAAAGTGTGTAGACAATTTATTGTTGTAAAAAAAAAAAGTGTGTGCCAGAATCCAGAGCAGGCTAGCAAGAAGCACATTTGGCCAAAATAGCCTGTCATTTATCCCTAATACAGGTAGTCACTGTCTCACACCATTGGTAGGGGGCTTGACCTCAAAATCTGAGATCAGCTAACCCGTGCTTAGGGAAAGGGTGTAATAGAGTTGTCTAGGAGCTGGGTAAATATGTATATCGCAAAATGGGAAAAGTTGAGGGAATATTGGCCCCTGTTAGTCTAGCTGCCTTCTGTAAAACACAAACATTCCTCACAGAGGACACAGGGAGAAAGAAAGAAAGAAAGAAAGAAAGAAAGAAAGAAAGAAAGAAAGGAAGGAAGGAAGGAAGGAAGGAAGGAAGGAAGGAAGGAAGGAAGGAAGGAAGGAAGAAATGATGGAGAGAGACCAAGGAAGGTGCCCGTTTTTTTCCCCCACTTTGTGTGAAATTCATTGTATGCCTGCTATGTACCATGAAATACTGTATGATAGCACAGCTATGAATGTTCTTTGGACAGAAGACAAATTTCAGAACTATGTGATCTCACTGGTTGCATTTGTGTCTTAGTTCCCAGAGTGTTTTCAAAGTAATGTCTCAGGACTCTTCCTCAAATTGGTATTTCTTAAAAAGGCTTTATCAAAATACATTAACACACAGCTAAGACTAAGAATTTTGCAGTGAAGTATGGTTTCTAAATGATGACCATGTACCCATATAGGCTTACAGACACATGTTTGCTGTACTGTGTCTTGGAAATGTTTGAGTTCTTTGTCTCCCTCCCACATTGCACTCTCTTCCCATCTCTCTTTTCTTCCTCTTTCTTCCTATACCCTCTCCATTCCTTCTCTTCCACTCTGCTCTTTCACAGGAAGCTTCCCTAGACCTTGGGTGCTGTGGGAACTCTCCTGCCTTGTGTATACCTGCTGTTATTTGTCTCTGCTTCCACTGAAACTTGAACTCTGAGGCATTGGAGGCCTGGACTTTATAAAAGACTTTCCACAGCCAGGCTTTGGCTGAAGCCCAGCACCAACTGGCACCCTCTAATCCCTCCCAGACACGGCTGATCACAGAGTATGCAGGGCCTAGCAGTTTTTATAAACCAGCCAGAAAATCAGCTTTGTGAGAATCAAAGCCATAGGGGAAAGTGGGTGCCTGAGTCGGTGTCTGCAATAATGGGAATATTTTCCTTTAAAAACTTTTAGGGAAGCAAGACTGTGAGAAAAGACATGCCAGAAGGTAATTTCTGACTTTTCAGCCCAGTGTAAAAGCTCTCTCCAACTCTTGGCAAGGGGAAATTAGCCAAATGATGTGCAATTCAGCTTTTTCAGATTCCAGTTCTTTACAGTCATACATGATATTGAGAAACATTTCAACCCCCTTTTCCTGACACCTGAGCTTTGAAATCAGGAAAGAGGAAAGAAGGAAGGAAGGAAGGAAGGAAGGAAGGAAGGAAGGAAGGAAGGAAGGAAGGAAGGAAGGAAGGAAGGAAGGGACAAAGAAGGAAGAGAAAGAGGGAGGAAGGGAGGAAAAGAAAGAAACAAAAGAAAGAAATATTGGAAAAACAGAGGCTAAAGAGTTCTCCTGATATCTCCTCCTCTAGTCAGACTCTGGTTTTGAAAACAAGGTGATACATTTTTTTTTTTTTTTTTTGCCAGTCAGTCAGTTTGTACTGAGTCTATGTATACCAACTTCAGTGTTAGAAATGAGCAATATAAGTATGACTGTTTTAATAGGAACAGAAACAGCAAAAGCTTAAAAGACCCCTGCTCTGAGTAGGCTTCCTACCTAATCTGGAATTTGTTAATTTAATTCTTATAATATCTGTCCTATTTGATGGAAGAAGAAACAGGAGGGCAGTGAGGCTCCGGGAAAAGAACTGAAGTGGCATCTGAAGCAGGACTGTTTGATCCCAGCTGAGTTCTTTCCACACATTTATGGAACCACAATGGACTTGGGGAAAGAGCAGGGAGATGCAGATTTGAATGCAGCTACAGATATTTAAACACTCATTGGGTAATAGCCTCAGTCATGAGGAATTGAGTCCAGCTGTACCAGACAATAGGCCCTGGCCTTGAAGTACAGCTTAGCTCCAATCTGTTTGCTCCACATGCAGAAACAGTATGCCCAGGTATCGAAAACCACCTACCCTGCTTCCAGTCAAACTATTAAAAAACAAACAAATAAATAAAGCTGTAATTTGCTGGTAGCTACCCAAGTCTGTGTACGCATACCTGTCCCTCAGCACCTCTAAGCCCATTCAACCTTTATTCCTAGTAAAGGCTGTGTTGGAAAAGGTAAATCTCCCTTTTCCAACACAGCAGTCTCAGCCTGGTGAGATCGACTGCCTTTCTGCCTCAGTTTCCTTGTATCTGGTGTCAAAACCTGGGTCCCTTTTAGGGTCCCTGGGGCAAAAGTTCACCCCCTTCCCTGGAGTCATTTTCATCGGAACATGGACACCCTCTAAGTTCACTATATAGGCTAAACAGCCACCAGTCCAACCTGAGACCACCAGTCTTTGTTGACTCTGCCTTTGTTAGTACTGTAAGTCCCATGCACAGAATTTCAGTTCTTGGAACCTTACTGGTGCTCTGTGTAAATCCAGCTTGACCCCAGGCCTCTCTGCTCTCTTCGTAGAGAGACCCCTCTATCCATTTTCCTCTGACCCTTCCTTTAACCTCGTCTTTCCAGACTCTGTCATCATTCCCATCCACATATCCAAATTCCGCTGGACAAGGTGATGGTTCATCCAGGTCTGACGCAGATGAGCCCCAGATCACAGAAGTTGTAGAGGAGTTTAACTGACTTTGCCTTTCTGCCTCAGTGATTGCCCAGAATCTTACAGCAAGGGGTAGGATGCCACCTCCTAACACTTGGGCTCATTTTCTTCTTTTCCCAAAACCCAGGGTTGCCTCACACAAGATAACTTTTTTTTTTTTAATTTCAAAAATGGGTCTCAAAAAGCTCCAGCTCACCAAACAAAATTATCCACTCAAATCTGGCCGCAGTTCTCTGATAATGGCCATCTCTAGCCCCAATTTTGAAACTTATAATTTTACATCTTACATACCTAAACAACTTTCTCAAAGGAAATGACAAAGTATCTGAGACCAGTCTTCCTCCAAAAACTCCCATATTCCCTCACTTTAACCCTTCTCATCCCTGCCTCAAAGCTCCATCTTACAACTCCAACTTAACACAATTCAAAAAAACAAAAAAACCAAAAAACAAAAAACAAAAACAAAAACTAGAGATACAGTCTACACAGGACCTAATGCCCCGTGTTTCTGCCAGCTCTCCAAATCTGTTTCCCCTAATTTAGGGGAGATAGGATTGTCTTTTTGTTCATGGAACTTTTTTTTAATTACTATTAATTAAATTTGTTCATTTATTTTAAATCCCGATGGCAGTTTCCCCTACCTCCTCTCCTCCCATCTCCCTGTCCCCCCCACCTCCCCTCTTACCCTCCACCCCACAATTCATGCCTCCTCTGTTTCTGTTCAGAAATGGGAAGGCCTTCCATGGGTGTCAACAAAGCATGGCACATTAAGTTGAGGTAGGACTAAGCTCCTCCCCTTGTATCAAGGCTTGATAAGGCAACCCAGAATGAGGAATAAGTTCCCAAAATCTTGCCAAAATATAAAGGACAGACCCTACTCCCACTGCTATGAGACCCACAAGCAGGCCAAACTATACAACTGTCACACATATGTAGATGGCCTAGGTCTGTCACATGTGGGCCCCTTGGCTGTTGGTCCTGTGTCTGTGAGCGCCTATGAGCCCAGCTTAATTGTCCCTGTGGGCGGCCCATTTGTACAACAGCAACAACAAAAAGCCATTATATATACTAAATAAAGGCCCCAATTATTGGCCAACATCCCCTCTTTAAAATTTTTATTATAATAACTGATGCATTTTGTTTGTTACTAATATATATATATATATATATATATATATATATATTAAAATGGGGTGTCTAGCTCCTTAAATACTCCCCCATTTTTCAGGTTCTGATTAACATAAAACCTTCTCCAACAAAATTGTTAATAGTCAAAAATCCATACACAGGTAGTCTCAACTTCTTACTACATGTATGTGTATGAATTCCCAAGGTTATAATGGTCTATTCATGCTAAGAAAATCTGACTTAAAGATGTATGTCTAGTCACTTATGTCTCTGTGAACTTTGTTACACTTTAGGTATTTTTGTTAAAAACTGAGTCATACGCCGGGTGTTAGTGGCACACGCCTTTAATCCCAGCACTCGGGAGGCAGAGGCAGGCGGATCTCTGTGAGTTGGAGGCCAGCCTGGTCTCCAGAGCGAGTGCCAGGATAGGCTCCAAAGCTACACAGAGAAACCCTGTCTCAAAAAATAAGAAACAAAAAAAAAAAACTGAGTCATATAAAAATTAGTATTTTGTAAAAGTACACTATAAAAGAATATATATATAAATATATATATATATATATATATATGTGTGTGTGTGTGTGTGTGTGTGTGTGTGTGTGTGTGGGGAGAGAGAGAGAGAGAGAGAGAGAGAGAGAGAGAGAGAGAGAGAAAGACAGACAGTGATTCCCAGCCTCCCTATGAACTGTATAAAATGAGGTTACCAGTCTCTTTATGAACTGTATGGTTTAAAGTTTATTTTCAAAATTATAATTTTTTAAGAATCAAGCCTAACAGAGATAAAATTGTTGTAAAAACTTATTCTTATAAAATTTACTTACTGTAAACTGTTAAAGATAACTAAAGCATACAAATTAATGGTCAGTCACCTAATAAATGTTAAAATTCTTTAATGTGCTCAGAACTGTTTTTAGTCATGCTAAGTACAAATGTAACTCATTTACAGAGACAAGCTCAAAGAAGAAACCAATTTATATTTCCCACTTAAGAGTCTTTTGTATATGCTGTCAAAGTTACAACTAAAGAAAGTAACTTCGCTCGCTCATATATGGATTTTAGACACAGAGCAAAGGATTAATGGCCTATAATCCACACCACGAGAGAAGCTAGGAAACAAGGAGGACCCTAAGAGAGACATACATTGTCCGCTGGAGAAAGGGAAAGGGACCAGATCTCCTGAGCAATTTGGGAGCATGGGGGGAGGGGAGAGGGAGCTAGGAGAATGAGAAAGGGAGAAGAGGAGGGGTGAGGAGGACATGAGGGAGCAGGAAGGTTGAGTCAGGGGAAGAATAAAGGAGAGCAAAATAAGAGATACCATAATAGAGGGAGCCATTATAGGTTTAAAGAGAAAACAGGCACTAGGGAAATGTCCAGAGATCTACAAGGATGACACCAACTAGCAATCTAAGCAACAGTGGAGAGGAGAGGCTACCTTAAATGCCCTTCCCTGATAATGAGATTGATGACTAACATATATGTCATCCTAGAGCCTTTATCCAGCAGCTGATGGGAATAGAAGCAGACAGCCACAGCTAAACACTGAACTGAACTGGAATCCAGTTGCAGACAGGGAGGACTGATGAGCAAAGTAGTCCAGAACAGGCTGGTGAAACCCACAGAAACAGCTGACATGAATAAGGGAAATCTCTTGGCCCCCAGACTGATCACTAGGAAAACAACATGGAACTGATCCAGACCCAATGAATGTGGGTGTCAATGAGGACGCCTCAGAAATCTATGGGGCCTCTTGTAGTAGATCAGTACTTATCCCTAGTATAGGAATGGACTTTGGGAGCCCATTCCACATAGAGAGATACTCCCTCAGCCTAGACAAACAGGGGAGGGCTTAGGCCCTATCCCAAATGACATGATAGATTCTTAAGATTCCCCATGGAAGGCCTCACCCTCCCTGGGGAGCAGAAATGGTATGGGATAGGTAGGGTGCTAGTGGGGGGCAGGGGAAGCGGGGAGGGAGAGGAAACTGGGATTGACATGTAAAACAATCTTGTTTCTAATTTAAATTAAAAATGAAAAAAAAATTAGCAACTGACACAGATGTGTATACTTCAGATCAAAACATGTTATTGTAAAATTAAATTTAGTAAAGCTCTCTATATGAGTACTGTTTCTTTAGACTAGTGTCTTCATAATCTTTCCTTTATAATGAATGAGCAATAATACTTTTCATATATTGTGACTTCCCCCTAAAAGACCCCTTCCCTACACATAATTCCATTTTCAGTATTAATAACATTCTGTGATTCAGCTGACTACCCATTTACAACAGCAGTTGAGCTTAATTTCCCTGAGGCATTGGTGTACTCTCCATAGTTCTATTTAAATCTAGAAGGCAAAGGTCTTACAAGACTAATTAACACCTGCTTTTATTAATTCGATTGCATATGCATTTTGGAGACACATAGGAATATTACTACAATATTGAGGCAGACAAACACTGTCTTAAATATATTTATTTTTCTATGTTTATTTTTTTAAATGACATTAATTATTACAAAACAGTATCAAGGAAAATATTATTAAAAACAGAGATCTTTCCAGCTCCACCCTTGAAGAAAACTAGTATTAGGTAACAACTTTGAATCTTTTTGTTTTAATCAATTCCTCTTGTACATATATTATTGTTCAGAAGTATTTATTGTGTTTTTCAATTTGTTAAAGCATGTTAAAATAAATGCAAACAAAGAAAGTAACTTCAAACAAGTTTAAAACTTTAAATCAAACTTGTTCAATGTAAAATAATATTCAAAACCAGGTATTTTTAATAGTTATAAAAATAAAGTGAGTAAATAGTTATAAAAATAAAGTGAGTAAAATAAACTAAATTTACAATACACGTATATGGAAAAATGTTGCCAGTTCCAAGTAGTGTTCTTTCCTTTCCACATTGTCCCTTTTGTCATCTCAGATATTTCTGCACTCTAAATCCATCAAAGAAGTTTGTGTGATGTCTAAAAGGGGAGCCAACCCCATCCAACTCATTCCTCCTTTTGCCTCTAAACATTATTTTTGGAGCTCAGAACTAAAACATCTGGACTGAGGCCTTTACATCAATTAACCTCTCCATCTTATCAGCTCTCAAAAACTTTAGAGAGGAACTTGAGAGATGGCTCAAAGATTAAGAGCATGGCTGCTCTTCCATAGGTCCTGAATTCAATTCCCAGCAACCACATGTTGACTCACAACCATCTATAAGAATATCTGATGCCCTCTTCTTGTGTGTAGGTATACATACAGGTAGAACATTGTATACATAATAAATTTAAAGAAAATTTTAGAGAAGTTTCAGATCAGTTTATCATTTTTCTGGACTGATTAGATTCCTTCATGGCTGCAGTATTCCAAGACTAGATCTAAGTATTGCTTAGGATGGGGTTTGTGCCCTCTACCATGAGTGATGCTGCTTGCATGCCAACAAATTCTTAATCGGTGAGATGGGGTTCAAGGATTCCACCTTCTCCTATGGATGGTCTTTAGTTTTCTCCCATCCTGGCTCTTCCATTGATTACTCCTTCCCCCTAAATCCTCATATTCACATTTTACCCTGTCTTTTAAGTGCTTTAACCCTCTGAACTTATATCCAAACAAAAGGTTCTATGTAAGCACCCCCTCAAACCACTAATAGCACTTACTCTACAACTAGTGATAAGACTCCAACAGGTATAATACAGTCAACAGACCAATCAGATTAAGGAAGACCTAACCTTGGCACAACAAAAACAAAACATAATCACCCTATAATAATCAAATAGATTCCCTGACTGCAATGGTCCTCCAAAACCACGGAGGACTAGACTAAATGACAGCCAATAGGGAGACATAAATCTGTGCCTTTCTAAGGAAGAGTGCTGTTTTTATGCTAACCAATCTGCCCTGCTATGGAAAAAATGCTCAATAATTAATTTTAAAAATTAACCAAAAACAAACACCCAGAGAATGATTTGATGAATAAAGTCAAGTGATTACTTTATTGTTTATTATCAAGTGAAATCTGTGAACAGTTATCACAAAACAAAATGGTGAATTTGAACCAGGTCACCAAGTTGCTCCTGCTTCCATGTTCCAGAGACCTGCACATCCCCCAGGCTCCACTTTATTTCTTGGTCACTACCAACAAAAACCCCACCCCTAGGACCTAAATGCTCCTTTCCATAGGCTAGTGGACTGGTAACAGAATTCCTGTATAAAAATGCTTTCTGGAAGGTCACCTGAACTGCCAGGGGGCCATGGACAGTCACTTTGGCAGATCTAATCATCATGATTGTACTAACTTTACTCCTTGGTCCCTGCTTTTTCAGCTGCCTCAACAACTTCCTCCAACAAAGACTGCAGGCTTTCAACACTCAGAGGGTCATTGAATTCTTCATTGTCAAAAACTACCAGGCTGTATCTCACCTGTAGGGACCTCAACTTGTTCCTTCCACTGTTGAGGCACTCCAGCAGGAAAAAGGCCCCTCCCGGAAACTGTGACCCCTCCTGCTTCTTCTTTTACCCTTCCAGAGTTGGGACATGTCAGGTAATAGCCTCAGTCAGGAAGAAATGAGTCTGGCTGAATGGGACAATAGGCCCTGACCATTAAGAATTACATACACAGTTTGACTTTCTATTTTACCTGTAGAAACAATATGCCTGGCATGGAAAACAGCCTACTCTTCTTCCAGTCAAAACACAAAAAACAGCTGTAACTTCCTGGTAGCTACACACATCTATGTGTATGTGTCCATACCTGTCTCATAGTTCCTCTAAGCCCACTCACCCTTCTTCCCTGTTAAAGGATGAAGCCCCTCCCTGTTCCAAAAAGCAGTCTCAGCCTGTTGAGATCAAGCCTGTCTGCCTTTCTGCCTCAGTTTTCTTATGCTTGGACTGAGAGACTAGGAGTTGAAGTTAACTAGGTACACAGACAGGTAGGAAAAGGGGCTATGATTACATAACAAAGGTAGTGAAGGTCCAAGATGACCAGTTTCTTCCTTACCTCCTGGCCTGAGACAAGAGCCTGGCAGATTTAAAACAAGACTCTTGTGGGCATATTCTCTTTCATCTGCAAGCTCCCTGCTCATGGACTGGCTCAATAGATTCTAGGCCCAATCAGGATGAGTTATAAAGACAGCAGTCTGGGCCAATCAATCAACCATCCCATCTCATCAAACTGACCAACCCTAAATTATGGGAGGAAAATTCCTTAGGGATGTTACCCCCAGCTATAGAGATGATACTGGATTTTTGGCTTCCTAAGCACTCCCTCTGAGTGTCTGCTGCATGTGTGTGTTTTCTTAGCCCCAATAAACTCCTTCCTTCAACTGCTTTTTCTGTCTGCTGCTGCCTACAGTGTTTGAGATTGCTCCACTGCTTCCCATTGTGCTTAAGATTTTTTCTTGCTTTTTTAATTCTTTAATTGGGAGAGAAAGCAAACTTAGTCAGAACCTCTAGACTGTATCAGGGAGATTTTCAGAATGTTATAACCCAGCATTGTTTCTATAAGAAAGGCTGGTATCAACAAAGACTAGAAGGAGCCAAACAGAAAGAGCTATAGAGAGAACACCTAGATAGAATGAAAGCCAGTGCAAAGGCCCTGTGGCACAAAGCAGCTTGAAATGGTGGACAAATAGCAATGGGTTTGAGTAACTGGAGGAAAAGGTAAGAGGCAGTACAATGGAATGCAATAGTTTTAGGACTCATGGGTAGTTATGATTTTATCTTGGGGAAGAAGAAGCAAGCAGGAACATAAACAGAAGCATGGGAGATTATTCATAAGCCCATCAGTGTGTACCACTAAACCTGAGTTACCAAATATCTAAAATCCTTGTCTCCCAAGCTCCCTACAAGAAATTGGCCAGCCAAGGACTTTGCTGTCCCTGAAGGTTAAAAACCAACCCAGCCTCCAGCAATCTTCTGCTCTGTCTTGATGTTCTTATTCTGCTCTGCTGTATCTCAAGGAGTTGTCAGAGCCAGGACGAATACAAATTAAAAATCACGGTAAGATGACTCATCAAGTAAAGGCTCCTGCCACACATGCCTGCATGCCTGAGTTAAATCCATGGAACTTGTGCACACACAAAATAATAACTTAAAAACCCATTTGCAAAGAAGCCATAGATGAATGTGGTGGTGAATGATAGCAATCCTAGCAATCAGGAAGCTGACCCATGAGGGCCTTGGATTTAATTCAGAGCTGCATAGCCAGACTCTGTCTCAAAATCCCACCCACCTCTTCATTTCCTTTTCCCCCAGAGTCTTAAGTCTTCTTGATTCCTAGTTTCTGAGCAAGGGTTAGAGTCTTTCTTCAGTGAGTACCTTTCTTCTAAACTAACCCCTGCCATCATGAAAAATTCATTTTCCTTCTAAATAACACACACACACACACACACACACACACACACCACACACACACACACACACACACACACAGTCAGCCCGCAGCTGGCTGAATCTAGGACAAGCTGTGTTAGACAAATGCTATCAATTCCTTTCCACAAGGGCTAATATGAGCTTATCTTAGGAACACATATGTAGTAGGTTACAACTACTGACTATGAAAACAGTGAGGGGTTGTGTTGTCTTGGACATCTCTTAACAGAAATATGTGGTATGCAGAATTTTCTGGCTCAGTGCTCATTCAATAATAAATTGGTGTCCTCTCTCTCTCTCTCTCTCTCTCTCTCTCTCTCTCTCTCTCTCTCTCTCTCTCTCTCTCTCTCTCTCTCTCTGTGTGTGTGTGTGTGTGTGTGTGTGTGTGTGTGCAGGCAGTCTCAGTCCCAAGAAAGTAAAGACATATTCCAGGTTTCAGTTTAAATCTTGTGTACCTCCAAGAAAAAGCTACTTAGTGTCTCTGTCTGAATTTGTCCTTTTATAAGTTACTTTGTGGCAGTAACTAATCGGAGAAATCATTGACAGGACAAATGGGGTTGAGAAACTTTATTACAAACCCCAGTCCTGGACCAATTCTTTTTTGAAAATCAATAAATTTAACCATGTGTGGTCATACATAGCTGTACTCCCAAATCTCAGAAGAAAGAGGGAGAAGGATCAGAAGTTCAAGGCCATCTTTCTGAGTTAGAGGCCAGCCTGGCCTATATGACAGCTTACCTCAAAATTTAAGATTATGACTGATGGGGGATGTTCTTCTGTATATATGTTTCTCTTATTGGTTGATAAATAAAGTGCCATTTGGCCAATAGAAGCAGGAAGATAGGAGACAAGTAGAATTCTGGGAAAGGTAGGCAGAGATGCGCCACAGAGAGATACCATGGAGGGCCTGGGAGGATAGGACACACCAGGCATACTGCAGTAAGATAAGGCCATGTAGAAATACATAGATTAATAGTTATGGGTTAATAATTAAGAGAGAGCTAGCCAGTAAGAAGGCTTAGCCATCAGCCAACAATTTTATAGTTAATATAGCATCTGAATGTTTCTTTGGGGCTGAGAGGGGCAGCGGGACCTGGACTCCAGCAACAAATGATGTAAAATAGAATTGTGGTAAAATACATAGGACATACGATTGACAGCGTCACCCATTTTTAATTACATGGGACAGAGGCAGTAAGTGTGTTTATAGTATTGCGTAGCCATCACTATCCATTCCAATACTTTCTCATTTCCCCAAATTAATGCTCTGTCCACACTATACAGCAACTCCTGGGATTGATTACATGCTCCCTGAACTCAAATCTGCAGTTAGACACTGCTAAGCATGCCTTGAACACTCCTCCTCTTGTAATTTCTCTGGCTTTCCAGGCTAACTAAAATATGACTTTCTCTCTAACTAAAGTATGCTTTTCTGTCTCCCTCTTCCTGGCACACAGTTTTCAGCTGTTTACCTGTACAGTTGTTTTACTCTCAAGCTCTGCAAAATTGCCCTTCAAGCTTCCATTTGAATAAATTTATTTATTTTTATTAATGACACTAAGAACCCAAAACTGTGAACATTAGTTTCCCAAGCAACAATTCTTCTTCCTTACTCTATGGATCTGGCCACACTAGAGACCGCTCCTGAGCAAAATCCTGTAGTGTTTCTGGCTTTTCACTGAGCATCCTGCCAAAGGCCATCCATGTCCTACTGTATGCCTTGATTGTTTTCCTTTCTTAAGCTAAGTGAGATTTCTTTATATGGATCCATGAAATCATGTCTGTTCATCTATCCATCAACTGTTGCTTGATGGTTAGTGTAGAGTGAGGATGTACGTCAGTTGGTAGAGTGCTTGCTTAGCATGGCAAAATCCTTGGTTCCACCCCAAGAATTGCATATATATAATTTTATGCTACTTGGGATGATAATCCTTCTCCCAGGAGCCTCAGATGAACAAAAACCCCCAGTTCTAGGCATGATACTTGTTTGTCAGAGGAGTCCAAGATACCTCCAAAATACACATGCTATTGACCTTACCCTTATTTACTTCTCAGAATTTAAAGGCACATACCTCTTGCTGAAGATACCATACACTACAGACATAGGAATTGGATTAATCAAGCTTGAACTGACACTGAAGCCTTCTCCATGAGAACAAGTTCTCTAAGTATTGATAGGTGTATGAATGTTGCCAAGGAGGAAAGCAATCAATAGTCCTAACTAGTTGTGACACTTATGAACCACAGCAATGATCAGTCTGCAAGATACTCCTATGGTGAAATAGTGGCACTCACATTTTTGGGTTAACTGACATCTATGTTACTGGATTTAAGGCTTAGTTAATAGAAGGAAATTCATGTCTGGTACTATAAACCTAGCCAAGTACCCATGCTGATGAGGCCATGGGATCTAGAGGTGAACATACTAATGCCATTTTCTTTTTACTGATTTTTTCATACCAACCGCAATCCCCCCTTCTTCTCCTGTTCCTTCATCCCACCTCACATCTCTGCTCCCCCCTCCATTCCTCCTCCTTTCAGAAAGGGGCAGGCCTCCCATGGGTGTCAACAAAGCCTGGCAATCAAGTTAGATCAGGACCAAACTCTACCCCGTACATCAAGGCTGGATGAGACATCACAGCATGTGGAACAGGTTCCCAAAAGCCAGCTCGTGCCCCAGGAACAGATCTAGCTCAGTGGTTAAGAGCCCTGGTTGTTGTTCCAGAGGACTCTAGTTCAATCCCCAGCACCTATATGGTGGCTCACAAGCATCAGTAAGTTCAGTGGGTCCAATATTAAAGGTATGCACCACTACCACCTGACATTTAACTACATTCTTAAGGCTGATTCCTATGCTAACACATAAGTACAGCTGCCATCCTTCATCAAGCAACTTCTTTTTGAAGTAAATGGAGAACATTACAGAAATTCACAATTGGTCAAAATGTAGAGCACAATTAGATGTGTGTTGTTGAGCCCCAATTAAGAAATCCACAATACAACTCCTACTTGGAAGGATCAGAGAACATTTGGAAAGGTAGGGTGAAAAGATCATTAACACCAGAGGACCAGGATGTATGTTATTAGATTGTGCAAGACTGAGAAGCTGCACTTGTGAAGTTTCACCAATGTGGTTACCTAAACAAGATTTGCACAATTATAACACTAATTGACATGCCAGTGTGGAGTTTCACAAGGCCCCAAGCTGAGAAGAGCTACAGACAATTAATGATGACTGACATGGGTACACAACCTTCCTCAGAGATGTTCCTTTTGGTAGGTTATCAAATACCAAGTGGTCAGCCCTAAAATAACACACATATGAGTGACACTAAATGGGCTCATCAGGTTGTATTTATATATAAATGTGACAAAAACAAAGAAAATGGAAGAAAAGCACCTTTATGCAGAAGCAAAAGTTTAGTTTGGAATGGGAAAGGCAGGGTTTAAATTGGATTTTGGGAGCTTGGGCTTGAGGAAGGATTAGCAATGTGGTGAGAACAGATTTTAATCTCAGCACTCGAAAATAACATTCAACTGCTACCATGCCATCCCCCTATCATTTCTTTTCAAGTGTGTGGCCTGAGAAATGCAGTCAGTGCCACCAGGCTAGTTGCAGCAGCCTGTCAATCCTGGTGTTTTTAATTTTATTGCTGTCACATTATTATTGAGCTGTTAAACAACAGTTTGTAAGAAATCTCCTAATATATAGTACTCAAGATTATAAAGTCACAAGGTCTGGGCATTATTGATGCTTTCTACCCTTTCAAAAATTGATTCATTTAGCATGGTATTTCATAGTTAAAGAGGCCAACATTCAAAATCTGAGTTTCTAGACACAGTTTTAAAAGAAGGAAGAAAGTGGATACTTGGGCAGTTCTAGATTTCAGCTGTGGTGGATAGTATTCCTACGAATATGTGTACAGATAAACTCGTTGAGATTCTGCCATTATTTTGTATGCACTTCCAGTGGTAAGATACCTGGAGCATATGTTTATTCATTGATTGACTACAGGGTTAAAGATTGAATTCCTGCTTACCAGAGAAGTGCTCTGTCACTGAGCTACACCCTTAGTCCCCATAATTCTATTTGTAAAATGTGTATGGATACCAGTAGTCAAATGGTGTCATTTCTAATATACCACCTGTCTTGATTTTGGTCTTTGATTTGTCTTTCTCTAGGACCTGAGGTTCTCTGATTCACTAGTCACACTGGCCAGAAGTCTCTGTGACTCCTCCTTCTCCTGTCTTCCTAGCCCTGAAATTACATGTGTGTACCACCAAACCCAGATCTTGGTGTGATTGCAGGGGATAGAATTCAGGCCATATACTTATGTGGCAGGCAAGCACTTTACTGAGCGAGCCTGTCTCCTCAGTCTCCAGCAAGCACATTTTTTAATGGTGGGGAAGCTGAGCCACAGATGGATGAAAGACTGACTCAAGACTCTCCCCTGGAAAATCTGGAATAAGTAGGCAGGACATGGGAATCTGTGCTTAATGCTTCCACTTTCAACTTCTTGCCCTCCACACATGGGTGATTCTCCAGGGAGAGAATAGGACTGGACTGTCTCAAAGGAAGCCTATCTTTGAGAAGGAGAATGAAGAACACAGAGAGTAGATAGGACAGATGGGAAGTATGATCAAAACATGATGTGTACATATATAAAATTTTATAACAAATCCATTTTCATATAATTTATTTAAATTTGCTTTATGTGTGTTGGTGTGAAATTGTCAGATCCCCTGGAAATGGAATTACAGACAGTTATGAGCTGCCATGTGGGTGCTGGGTATTGAACCTGGGTCCTCTGGAAAAACAGCCAGTGCTCTTAACCAGAGTCATCTCTCCATCCCTGAAACCCATTAATTTAATAACTAATATGCATTAATAATCATAATAAATAGCTAGCCATGATCTAGACAATTCCATTGAGTCTTACCATTCCATCCTATGAGCACAGTACATTTTACAAATGGAGAACACAGAGGCTTAGAATGACCAAGTCAGTCATTTATGGCATTGTAGTCAGTAAAAGCCAATGATTAAATTAAACCCCCAAAAGTTAGTCTTTGACCATCATTCCCACCTACATAAGAAAAATATTTACAGAAGGCTTACTGTGGGTGAAACGATAATCCTGTCTTCATGCCACTCAGAAGTTAAGAGGAGAGATCATGAAACAAATAGATAAATGAGTGTGGAAGGGAGTGGAGAATAAAAGGGAGAGGAGTGTGGGCTCCTGTAGCTGAGGTGTTTGAGGACATGGGAAATAACAGGAAGGTGGTAGCACTGGCTAGAAGTAAGAGACCCAGTAAAGTTATGGCTGAAAGAGAATTCACCTGGGTCCCGTGCGCCGCTTCCCTCCTTCCCAAGGACAGGGACGCCAGGAAACCCTTACCTGTAGGTAGTAGGAACCTCAGTGCCAGCAGTGCCAGCAGCCATTGTTGGCCACCACGGTGGTCTTGCCGCAGGCCGGCCATTCACCACACGGGAAAGATGCAGGAGACTTTTCTTGAGCCTGGTCCAGCTTCCTGGTTGGGGGCTCATAGACACTCCTTTCCCAGGGTAGGGCATCCAGGTGGCTGAGTTCCACTGATATCAAATGTGCACAATTGCTCTAATCCCTCAAGGCTGGGCAGGGCTGGAAATGATGCCCTCACCTGTTCCCAGGCCGGATTGGCTTTTAGAACCTTGCTATAGCTTTCTGGATTGCAGAGAAGACAGGGACCCAGAAGTGTGTGAGGTCAGCTGCCAGGCTCAGGCATGAGAATTAGAAAGAGGCTCCAGAGTGTATTTTCCATACCTGAAGCATGCTGGAGGTAGCAGGAGTCAGAGCAAGAATGTCTGCTCAGATCATGCAGGCTAAGGGTCTGATAAATCTAAAAAATTATAACATATTGTTTGCATCTCAGTGACAAAATGATTGCTACAAACACTGAATTCAACTCCCAGAATCAGACACACAAAAGATTTACAAATTAAAAAAGTTATTGTATATAATTATTATATATGTTATTGCTTTATGTAACAATAGTCTCATACAATTATTTATTGAGTGTTGTGCAAATTCCCTCTCCTTGATACCCCATCTCTCATTTTTAATGCCACCCCATTTCTCATTCCTTCTTTTCATTCCTCTAAATCAGTGGTTCTCAACCTTCTTAATGCTGTGACCCTTTAGTACTGTTCTTCCTGTTGTGGTAAGCTCCAACAAAAGTCATTTTCGTTGCTACTTCATAACTGTAATTTTGTCACTGATATGAATTGTAATATAAATGATTTTAGGTGACCCCAGTGAAAGAATCATTAGACCCCCCAAAGAGGTTATGACCCAAAAGTTGAGAATTGCTGTGTTAAATATTTTTTGCTTCTACTTTCATGTCATATAACATATGACTTTATGGATCTATATAAAACATAGGTTCCGCATATGAAAGAAAACAATTTGTCCCTAAGCTAATAGCTTAAGTTGCTTAATCTGATTTTTTTCAGTTACATCAATTTTCCTGCAAAACAAAAATATTTCATTCTTCCTAATGTCTGAAAAAAATTCCATTGTGTGAGCCATATTTTCTTCATATATTTCTCTATCATTACATAATTAGCTTAATCCTGATTTAGTTACCATGAGCAGTGCTACAATAATAATTGAAATATAGGTATTTCTGAGATGTGTGGTCTTGGAGCTCTTAGGTCAACCAAGTCATCTCTGTTTGTAATGAATATTTTCACAGGAGTGACATATGTACTCGTTTTACTTTTAGGAACCACCATACTGATTTCTACAGTGGTTGAACTAATTTACATTCCCACCAACAGTATATTGGATTTCAAATCTCACCTAAACGCAAGAACACAATGACGAAAGAGCAATGAGTTCAGAACATAAGATTGAAAGTATTTGTAAGATCAGAACTGTTATAAAAGTTCAAAGTTTTAAGAAGAGAGAGTGGGAAAGTTGTGTGTGTGTGTGTGTGTGAGAGAGAGAGAGAGAGAGAGAGAGAGAGAGAGAGACAGACAGACAGACAGACAGACAGACAGACAGACAGAGACAGACACACAGAGAGGTGGGAAATGGATGGAAAGGAGGGAAAATATTGTGAAAGGAAATAAGTTATTTGATTTTAAGCCAGGTGCTTATGGTGCACGCCTTTAATCCCAGCACTTGGGAGGCAGAGGCAGGCGGATCTCTTTGAGTTCGAGGCCAGCCTGGTCTCCAGAGCGAGTGCCAGGATAGGCTCCAAAGCTATACAGAGAAACCCTTTCTCGAAAAACAAACAAACAAAAAGAGTCATTTAAGTCATTTTAATAAGGTCATATACCTTTAATCTCAGCACCCAAGAGACAAGGGTTCATCAATCTCTGAGAGACAGAGGTCAGCCTGGTCCCAGGGCTACATAGTGAAACATAGCCTCAATAAATAAATAAATAAATAAATAAATAAATAAATAAATAAATAATAGAAGCTTATTGCCTCATAGTTATGAATACCGAGAAGTCCCAGAGGATAGTTCTGGTGTCTGCTGAGGGACACCTTGATGAATCCTAACATGGTACAGAACATCACATCATGAAACAAAGTAAGCATGCCAGCATGAGTATTTCTTCCTGTTCTTATAAAGCCACAAAAACCACCATGAGGGACCCCTGTCATGGTTTCATACCCTAGTCACCTACCAAATGGCCCCATTTTCCAAATACCATCCACATATGTTTTTGAGAATTAAATTTTTGCCATACAAAAAAGTAATTTATCATATTTTCCAAACATGATTGCTTATTTGTTTATTTTGCCTGTGTTCTTAGTGTAGGTATGTGTGTGTTATGCTTGTATATGGAGCTCAGAAAATAGCTCTCTGGAATTTTGCTTCTCTCCCCCTGCCTTTAGAGATCCGAACTCAGGTTGTCAGGACTACACACTAGCAACTCTACCTGTGGAGCCATCCTGCCAGTTCCAAGGGGTCCATTTTTAACCCAAAGTGTTCCAGAACCTCTTTAGAATACTCCTTAATTTCTCCTCAACCATACATAATTGAATATTTTCATCTATCTACTGCATTCCTTTACTCATTTATTTATATGTATATTACTTCAACAAGCATGATAATAATAATAACAATGAATTGTTATTTTGAGACTTTCTCTGTGTAGCTCAAGCTAGCCTCAAACTTGTGATGCTCCTGCTTCTATCTCATTCATACATACATGCATGCATCCATCATCCACCTATCTACCCATTCATTCCTCGATACATATACATCCACCCATCTGTCTACACATTTACCCATCTACCAGTTCATCCATCCATCCATCAACCACTATCCATCTACCCACCCAGCCACCACCACTCATCCATCCATCCATGCATTCACCCATTCATTTATCCACCTATCCATATATGCATCAACACTCTGTGCTTATTGAAAGACCCTCAGATTGAGGAGCCTCTACACATCGGACGGTTTCCCCCCAAAACTCAATGTCCAGTCCAGTTGATGTAAAAACAAGAGGTAATTTTATTGTGGGACGTTTGCGCAAACCGGCCTCCCAGTCTGACAGACCAAGGAAGCCCTGTTCCTCAAAGGCAGGCCTCTTTTATAGGAAGAAATCACAAGGTTTTGGGGAGGGAAGAGGGTTCAGGTACATAACCGGAGTCACAAGTCCTTTGAAGGTCTCTTATCTTTGGGGCCTGCCTCACCAGTTGGGTCAACATCCCACGCAATGAACCGGTATTGCAGCTATCTCTTTGGTTTCTCAGGGGCTCTCTTTTGTCAATTGTTGTTACATTAACTGGTGGGATAGTCTGTTCTTATCTTCATGACCCCATGGGAGGGTGGCCTTTTGGAAGTTCTTGGTATTTAGTTAGGCTATCTTTAGGCCTTGTAAGGGAGTTATTGAGGCCGGCTAGGAAATTCCAGGGACTCGAGTCATTGTGGCCTTGGTTAGATTTTTTAAGTCAGGCCACCCTGCTTTTAGTGTGGGAGGTTTTTTGTTTTGTTTTGTTTTGTTTTTTTGGTTTTTTGTTTTGTTTTTTTTTTCTTATTTTATTTCTTTGTTAATTTTTAAGTCCTTCACTTATAAAAATTTGAAATTCTGAGGATAAGAAATAAGATAGAGTTCTTATCCCTAAAATTCTATCCTACTCTCCTCTTTTTTTCTGATTTTCTTTCTTTTTTTTTTCTCAGTCCCTGCTTTTCAATTACACTAGTTACAGGAACACACCTACACACGGAACTTTGTACTTGCTATTTTCAGCATTGTTCTCCTCCAGGTATTTCATGGATTTAAAATCCTTGTCATCTGATCATACCCCACATTCATATGTGTCCTTTCCCCCTGGCAACATCATGTTCCCTCTGCAACCCTCCTATTTGATTAGTCACTACCTTGTCCCATTTTTCATTCCTTTGTTCATAGTTAGTGATATCTGAAGTGACCATGCCTATGTGTTTGCTTGTTTGGGATCTGTCTCCTCACTAGACAGGAATTCTTGTCTGCTTTTATCACAATGTTTTGAATTTTGCACCTAGAACAAGGAAGACCTCCACAAAGCCGTTGCTTAATAAATCTTTGTTGTTTGACAAGGATGAACTTTGAGGAAATATGTAGTGTGAAATAAACCAGATCCAGAAAGACAGTTATGGTATGTTCTCACTTTTATGCATGGAATCTAAAAGATAATAAATAAACACCCCCCCAGAACAGTGGTTCTCAATCTGTGGGTCAAGACCTTTTTGAGGGGTCAAATGACCCTTTAATAGGGGTCACCTAAGGCCATCGGAAAACACAGATATTTACATTACAATTCATAACAGTAGAAAACTACAGTTATGAAATAGCAGTGAAAATAACTTTATTGTTAGAGCCCATCACAACATGAAGAACTGTATTGAAGGGTTACAGCATTAAGAAGATTGAGAAGATCTAGAGGAATGAAAAGAAAGAAAGAGATTTAGGGTGGATTTAAAAATGAGAGATAGACTGTTGTGGAGAGGGAATTTTCATAATACACACTATGCAATTGTGAAAATATTGTTATATAAAACAATATCATACACAATAAGTATATGTAATAAAAACCTTAATTTGTAAATCTCTCTCTCTGTCTCTCTCTCTCTCTGTGTGTGTGTGTGTGTGTGTGTGTGTGTTGTGTGTGTGTGTGTGTGTGATTCTGGGAGTTGAATTTAGTGTTTGTAGTATGCATTTAACACTGAGATGCACCCAGTAGGTAATAGTGTTTAAGATATATCAAATCCACAGCTTTCATGATCTAAAACAGACATTCTGGCTATGACTCCCACTACTTCCAGCTTTCTTGAGCCAGCAGGAATGTTGTAAGCCTATTTGAAAGGTATTTCCCCCAACCTTCCCCTGAAGTGGCATTAGTAACTAAGCTGTCCTTTTGTTCCTAAGCTGCCACTCCATTGTCCTCTCTGGAGAGTGGAGGAGGGGCATTGTCATTACAAGTTACTGGTGAGATTAAACGTTGTCTGAACACAGTAATAACATTACTCCTAACAACATTCAGCTATACCCATAGATCAGTGCCTTCCTCGGCCTTCATCACAGAAGCTTCTTGCAGTAGCTGGGAACTATATACAGAGAACCACAGCTGGACAATGTGCATTGAATGATAGACCTTGGAACATTGTCCTAAACAGAACTTGTTCCTTAAACCCCTCCTCCCCTAAAGGATTAGGGATCTATGCAGGAGAGGATGCAGAAATACTTAAAGAGCCAGACTCTAAGAAAACAGCGTCCTCCAGATATAACAGGACTGATGCACAGAGACTGTGGCAACAAGTACAAGGCTTATGCAGGTTCTGACTTAATGAGGTCCCAGCACTGTGAGGGGGAAGTGGACTTGGGCTCCTATCCTTAACTAAAAATCTATTTACAATCTCTACCTGCTTGCAAAAGGGGAAAATGTTCCCTTCAATGTGAGGTCTCTGAAAACACAAACAAGCAGTGCAATGAAATAATAAAAACAGTTCAAGACATAAAAGTTGAAATAGAATCACTAAAAAACCCAAAACTGTGATTAAAATAAAATGATAAATTTAAATTTAAATTTAAAATTTAAAAAGTCAAACAAAAACTTCAGAGGTAAGCCTCACCAGCAGAGTACAAAACATGGTGAGAGAAACTCAGGTATTGAAGAATTGTATATTTCAGGGAAAAAATTTTAATCTAAGAAAATTTAAGCACAAATTATCCAAGAAATCTTGAACACTATGAAAAGAACAATATGGAAAAACACTATAAAAAACACTGTGAACAACAGGAATGGAGGAAGGAGAAGAAACCCAGGCCAAAGGCACAGAAATTATTTTCAACAAATAATAGAAGGAAATTTCCCTAATCTCCAGAAGAAGATGCATACAAGAAGCATACAGACTACCAAATGGACATGACCAGAGAAGAAACCAAATCTAATCAGAGGAGAGAGTGAAGGGCACTATGCATTCAGCAAAGGAAAAGAAGTTCAAAGAAGATATGGCAATTCTAATATCCAGGCAGCAAACGTAAGGACAGCCAGATTCACAAAAGAAACACTACTAATGCTAAACTGAAATAATGACCCTTAAATAGCGATAGTGGATGACTTTGATACAGCTAGCATCACAGGGCATGATTGCTCTCAGAGTTCAGAAGAGTAACTTCCTAAGTAATGTTCCAACCCATGTGAAGGACATGGAAGGACTGTGCTGCTCTGTGCTCCCTTTCATGCTCACAGAGTCAAGGGTTTGGAGTTTGGAGGACAAATATACTTAAGTCTGGGGCAGGAAGGTCAACTCCCATCTGTAGCCAGTATCTCTGCTTAAATAGCACAGGGAAGATCAGTAACACTACTTAGTATATTCTTTGGATAGAGAAAGGTCTTGTCAGTCAGATTAGCATCTGAGAGAGAGTTTAGGGAATTAGTTATAGAAGTTTGAGCTGGTAAAATTCGGTGTGCAGAATGGAGGAATAGAGCAGAGGAGTGAAGAAAGAAAAGAAACTTGAAGGTGGAGGAATAATCCAGCCCTTTTGTCATTCCACTTACGAATTTTTCTGAATCTGTAAGACTTTAAAAGTCCGCTTTCCTTGACAGCAACAGCAGTTCCCTCATCACTGATGCCAGCTGTGTCTTTTCCCAGCCATCTGCCGTGGTGGATGGATGAAAGACCCGAGCTAATGGGGTTAGCTCCTTAAACAACTGTAATATAAGACTCATTGCTTTTGCATCAAAATGGGCCTCTTGGTGATTTGGGGATTCAGAATTTGGGCACAACACTCAGGACACTCAGAGTTTTTTAACTTCTTTTGGATGGGAAAATGTTTACTGAAGCAGCCATCTCTACCACGTGGCCTACCTGTAGGGCTGCCCACTCCCTTCCCTTGGTCTATGCAGTGGGACAGTGTAGCCCACTTCTGCTGACTTTTTGCCTTTAATTTTTTGTCTCTAATTTCTCCTTTCACTGGCTCTGTTGTCCATGGCTTGTTTTCTTAAAGGCATGCCTTTCCACTTGCCTGTTTCATCTGCAGCGGATAGGCTTTCATGTCACTAGTAGTTTTAAATCTATCTTTAAACGTCCTGTCTGTTTGCTGCAACATGAGAATCAGAGATCACACTCTGGTTCTTCATACTTTTACCCAGTCCTGTTTAATATATCTACGTGTGTGCACAAATGTAGCTACTGTTTAAAAATGTAAGCTAACTCTATGCAACTTAAATTCAACTGTGCTAAGCCTCAAATACTTCTAAATTGTTATATATCTTTAAAGGATGGTAAACATTTAAGGTTATAAAGGTCTACTTCAAATTAACAAAATATTTACGCCACCCAGTCCTTCCTGTAAGCAGTTTTTCAAAGGTTAAGCTTCTATTACAAAAGGGAATTTTTCTCTATTTCTTGTCTTGTAGAAATGTAAATCTAACCTACTAAGTTAAAATCAGCTACAGTCAGGCTAGAGGGCTCTGACTAAAACATCCCTCCACAGGCTCTCAGCTTGGATCCAGTTCTCCAGACAGATCCTACACTAATGTCATTATAGCTATACTAAGTACAGATTAATGGTTACTTAATTACAGGGATAAAGCCTTACCTAGCCACCATTGTGCTTAAGGGCTGTGTTCCTCCTGTCTGCAGGACTTGGATACCACCTGGGAATCTGACATTGCACAAATTCCTAAGCAGTTCTCTAAAGGCATTCCACTACGGAGGGATAGAAAATGGCAAGGATAGTCAGCAAAGCAGAACGTGAAAACAAAACAAAACAGAAGTATTGATTCCCCCACCCCAAATTTGTGCTGAGAATTGAATTTAGGACCTTGCACAGGGAAGGTAAGCCCTCCACACCCATCTCTACCCCGGACTCTCTAGTTTTTGAAGTAAGGTCACACTATGTTGCTCAGGCTGATCTTAAACTCACTCTGTATCCTAACTTGAAATTTCTCAGACCCCTGTTTCTCAAGTAGCCTGGATTATAGGCCTATGTTAACAGTCTGTCTATCTGTCTGTCTGTCTGTCTGTCTGTCTGTCTGTCTGTCTGTCTCTCTCTCTCTCTCTCTCTCTCTCTCTCTCTCTCTCTCTCTCTCTCTTCAGGATCACCCTCCCATTCAAGACACGGTCTAACATAGTCAGACTGTCCCCAAGCTCTGTGTGCTGAGGATGAACTTGACCTTTTGATGCTCTCCTGCCTCCTCCTCCCAAAAAGTGAGATCACTCTTAAGTTCCCCTACACATGCTTTCCTCAGTACCCAGAATGGAAGCCAGAGCTTCCCGTATGCTAAACAAGCACTCTGAGCTACCTCCTTTGCTACTATGTCTCTTTTCATATGGGCCATAAAACTATGCATGTTAGGGGCATATGTAATAAGTTTGCATTTCTGTACAATTTATTGTTATCATGATACCATCCAGAGGTCCTGATTGAATTTGTTTTCTCGGCCAGTTAAATAATTAAAAGCAGGGAATTAAATTAAACTTAAGAAAAGGAACCAGAGAAAACTCCAGGCAGCAGGAAGAATCAACAGATGAAAAAGCATTTTTATTGAAAGGCAGAAGCACACACAGACACTTTCTACAGAAGCTCATACAGACAAACTGTTTTACAAAGTAGATCTGGGAACTCTAGAAGCCTGAATCATTTTTTTTTTCATGGATTTATTAAGTTGCAAAGGTCTTTGTCAGGCTGGAGCCATGGACTTCCCCCCCTTAAGATAGGGTTGATCAGTTTAAAAAGAAATGGGGGAAGCTGATGGAATCAGAATATTGTACAGAGAGGTTCAGGTCTGACCTCTAATAGCAGTTAGCAAGGGGTTGCTAGGGAGATGGAAAGTAATCTGTAAGCCTTTATCTCAAGCTCTCCTTCCTTAGAAAGAAAGCCAGAAGCTACAAGTCTGTGTTCTTCTTTCCTTCACTGCCTGTCCGGTAGCTGTGTAACTCCTAGACCCTCAGGGAGATCAGGATAATAAACATTTCTGTGTCTCTCATGTGTCTAGGAGTGTGTGCATGCCTTTGGAGTCTTTGTTGATATAAAATACACAACTCTTATCTCAAAGTGGTAAGAGATAGTTTATTCTGAAGCCAATAACAAGTGACCATAGGCTAAAAATACAGATTTAGGTTTGTTCCAATTCAGTGTTCCAATGAAGCATCAGTTTTATGAACCTTTTCTAGTAACAAAACTAAGAAAGCCATGAATGAAGACAGATTTTGAATACATTGGCAACATCACAGACTCTGGTCACAGCAAATGCAGGAAATCTCAGTTGCTATAGGACTCAAATGCTATTTGATAGCATTCTTAATCTTTTGGTTGGTAGAAAATTAGGGATTTGTTCATACATTCCAAAATATTTTTAAATAATAATTTTATTAGTTCTTTGAGAATTTCATACAATGTATTTTGATAATATTCATATTCATTTGATCATATTAATATCCCACCCATTCCCAGTTCCTCCCATATCTGCCTCTCCATCTTCTCATCACTACTCATCAACTTTTGAGCCCCTCCTCCAAAATAAAAAAGTCCATTCCAGAATGAGAACTGATACAAGGATGAGTAATAACACATCTTCCCCAGGACTGCTTAATTATACATGCCTCTTCCACCTTGCCCCAAAACATGTTTTGTTAAACCTAAAGTCCCAGAAGCTGGGCATTAGTCTCTAGATTCTGTTACCTGGACCCTTTTGTCTATGTGACCACACTGAATAAATCTCCTCTTTTTGTCTTTCTTTGTAACTCTTTTCTTTAACTGACATATTGGAATGAGTGCCTAAAACTAGCTTGTTGGAGATGCTGGTGTGATTACAACCATTCCCCTTTTTAACCATAGAAAATTACCATTTCAATCTCTTTGTAGAGGCCATTTTCTTTTTTCAGGGCTATTAGTATAACTCAGGGCTTGGGAATATTAAATACTTTACCACAGAGATACATCCCCAGCTCTCTTTTTACTTTTATTTTTTATTTTTCTTTTTTGTAAGCGTGCGCGTGCGCGTGTGTGTCTGTGTGTATTGTGGCATGCATACAAGTGTGTATATATGTTTACATGTGTGTGACTGTTGTGACTGTCTTCCACAATCAAAGTCTTTATATATGTACTGAGTGGTTTTGTGTGTCAAGTTGCCAGAGCAAGAGTCATCAGATGAAGGAGCCTCAGCTGAGGAAATGTCTGCATGAGATCCAGCTGTAAAGCATTTTCTCATTTAGTGATCAATGTGGGAGGGCCCAGCCCATGGTGGTTGGTTCTGTCCCTGGGCTGCTGGTCCTGGGCTCTAAGACAAGGTAGGTTGACTAAGCCAGAGAAAGTAATCCAGTAACCAGTTCCCCTCCATGGCCTCTGCATCAACTCCCGCTTCCAGAATACTCCGATATTTTGAGTTCCTGTCCTGAGTTCCTTCAGTGGTGAACAGCAATGCTGAAGTGTAAGCCAAATAAACCCTTTCCTCCCCATCTTGTTCTTTTGTCATTGTATTTTTCTCAAAGCAATAGAAACCCAAATTAAGGCAATATATCAAATCACAGTCTCTCATTAAACCCAAATTTCATGGATTCAACTAATTTACTCAGCCAGCTTCCTCTGGGAATCTCCTGTCTCAGTCTCTTGAGTACTGACGAGTATTACAATTGGGCTGTCATGTTAACATGGCATTTATGTGGATGTTGGGATCTGAACCTCAAGCTTATACAGCAAGCCCTCTACCCTTGGAGCTATCTCCCCAGCCCTACCTTTTGTTTTGTAACAGGGTCTCCCTATGTGAATCAGGCGCATCTTGAACTCAATATCCTACTGCCTTTTCTTCAGGAGTATTAGGATTTTCAGTGGATTTAGTGTCTCAGCCTGTGAGGATAAGCCTAGAGCTATGCATATCTGTCAAAGTGTGATTCTACCTGATCTAACAATGCTTTGGCTCTACCTCCTGCAAGTTGGTGTGACAAGTTGAAACCCTCTGTCTTGGAGAAACATCTCCCTTATGACTGTCCCAGTCTTTAGGCTTTCTCTTCTCCCAATATGGTATTTCTTAGGGGAAATTCCTATTTGTTTGCGTCCATTTTTCAATAGTCCAGTAGCCAAACTGAAGCACACAAATGTCTTTTAAGAATAGCCTTGTGCCTTTGAGGCATGTTACAGAATGTCCTAGTTACTTTTAATGGTTATCTTGCAGAGTCTAGAGTCAGTTAGGTAGGGAGTTAAAATTGAGGGATAGCCCAGATCAGATTGACTTATAGGCTTCTTTTATGGGATAATCTTGATTGTTAATTGGTGTAGGAGGGCCTAGCTCACAGTAGGCAGTGCCATTCTCCAGGAAGCCCGTATGGGGCTTAATAAGAAAGCTTGCTAAGCATAAGCCCAACTTCTCCATTTTTTTTTTTTTTTCTGCTTGAGTACCTGTCCCGATTTTCCTCAAGGATGGTCTGTGAGCCAGATCTACCCTCTCCTTCCCTGAACTGCTTTTGGTCAGAACGTTTTTATTATAGCAGCAGAATGAAACTAGAACACAGGGTTACAGACCCACACCATGAGGCCCAGCTGAAGATCAGCTTTATGAACTCACACATACTACTGAGAATTATCTTTCTATGTCTGCTTGACACATGGTTTTTATGACTATGCCTGACTCACTGAAAGTGACTGGAGGAACTCTGCAGGAGTGGTAGAGAATCTAGCTCTCTAGTGGGATTTGCCAAGTTTGAAAGCACCAATTTTGTTCTAAAGCTTAGACCAACAACTCTCATTGCGATGCTTCCCACCTGGCAATTACCACAGATCACATCTCTACTCTTCTTACCATTACACAGCTGATTGTGACCGAAGAATCACTGTTGCCTTCCCTGCTAATTCATTGTTCTTCATTTGTGGTCCCCACCCCCACCCTGAAAGCTTTGGACTTCTACAGGTAGATTGAATGCCATCCCTCAGAATGACCAAATGGCAATAGACATAGCTTATGTAAGATCTCCTGACCTCATTTCTCCATCTTCTTTATGGTCTCATTTTTGGCTCTTCCCCTTAGGACCCTGTCATTAAAGGATGACTTAACTTGTTCCACACATACACACCATAAAAACAGAAAATCAGAAAAATATTAGGTACTCAAAGACCAATAAATCCCAAATAAAGCAATATGAAACAAGAAGTACACAAAAATACCATTGAGTCCATTTTGTTTTGGTCAACTATCATATCCTGCCTAAAAGGAAGAAAAAAGACCTATAGTTCTTACAAAAATCAAGAGAAAAGCCTGGCATGCATGTCCTTTCAGTCTTTTGGCAATAGAGGTCATCCCATTTCTGCACTTTCAGTAGGAAGTCAGAGGTGCTTTTGTGACTCCCGGTGTTGAAAAAAAAAAAAAAAATACCTGCGCAATTAAGCAATGAAGCTATGTTCAGAGATTCTGGAAATTTGGGTTCCAAGAATTTGCAAGGCTTCAGACTTCTAAACAATGTGATTGTGCTGCCACCGTGTGTATTTATTTGGAACTGCAACAATCTCCAGTCAATCTTTATGGAAGCTTACAAACCAACGTTCAAGTGCTCACAGGCATGGGATTTGGGGCAAAATGTTATAAACATGTATTGGGATCCAGAGGGCAACCATTGAGCACTCCAGGCTTTCAAGTCAGAGAACACTGAATTGGTCCAGGGACACACGTATAGTGGTGCAAATACAGTTTATTAAGAAAGAGAAATGTATTTGTTTTAAAAGTTTCTATATATGAGAGAAAAGATGCAATAGCTTCTGTGTCTTGAATTTTGCTATGAATGACCAGGTTTCATGTATCTGCATTTCTGAGTCAGAGTCTATCTTGTGCATATGCTTTTTACTAATATATCTATCTGCTCATGGTCACTTAGACTGATACCACATTTTGGTTACTCCAGATGGTGCTGTCACAATGTGGTCATACAGGTATCTGTTTACCTGTTCCTTCAGGTATATACCCAGGCATATTATAGCTGGATATTATGGCAGTCATCATAGTTGCAGTTTCGTTGAGGAATCTCCATATTATTTCCCAAGTGGTTGTGCTAGTGTAATTCCCCCCAACAATGGCACCCTTTTCCATGACTCCCATGACAACGTTGGTTATGTTGGTTATATTTTGTTTTCATGATGATAGCCATTCTGAATCTACATAGATTCGATTTGTGTTTCTTTGGTGTCTAAAGATGCTGAAGACTTTTCATATACTTATTTTTCCTACATTCTCTTCCTCTTCTTATTCATTTGTGAAAAAGGACATCATGGCCCTTCTCAATAGACCCTAGCCAGTGGCACATCATGAGCCCCACAAACCCACTGAAGCCCCAGAGACCTGGCAGCAGCCTCTTCACACTCCCAACCATCCCTCACCGTATCAGTGACCACCAGCAATGTGGTCCTGCCTGCACCTAAAGGAGCAACCACTGGAGGCACAGCACTGCCTGCATCTGGAAGAGATATCAGGGGAGCCACAGCTCCCAAATTCACTTGGAAGAAGAGCTACCACCTATCAGAGAATCCACCTACACCAGTTAGAGGAAGGGGGACTCCCTGAAGCATAGGCCTCAACCACACCAATTGGAGGAAGAGATGGATAGGTGTCAGTGTAAGAATACATTCAACAACATACAGTACCTACAGAAATAAGTGGTTTTACAACAGAAAAACCTGAACATTCCAATTCAGATGAAGCAGAAGAAAATGGCCTTAAAATAACTTTATGATAATGTTAAATTTTAATACTTATGCTAGGATAAGGTTACTGATAACCTTTCAATTCAACCTCACTGCATAATGTTCTGTATATTTAATCTGACAGAATAATGAACTTTTATTGATAATCGATTTCATATAACTATCATTGTGTTGGTAGAGTTTGAAATTTTACAGAATGTAATATAGATTGATTTGAACCTAATGTTTGTAACCATTTTCTCAACTATCAATAAATGCAATATAACATAAAAAATAACTTTATGAAGACGATAGAGACCCTTAAAGAAGTGGAGGAAAAACAAATAAAAATTTTGATCCCTTTCCGCCAACCGACCCAGGAACTAGGTGAGTGAGTCTCTGCCCTTACCCAACTCCCGCCCAAAACATCATTCACCCCGACCACCCCGTCAAGATCCAGCCATTCCTCTCTTGGGTAAATACCTAAATAGTGCATATTCATACAAGGACATATGTTCAAACATGTTCATAGCAGCATTGTTGTAATAGCCAGAACCTTGAAGCAACCTAGATGCCCCTCAACTGAAGAATGGATTGAGGAAATGTGGTACATTTATACAATGGAGTACTACTCAGCAGACAGAAAAAAGCAATGGAATCTTGAAATTCACAGGCAAATGGATGGAACTAGAAGAAACCATCCTGAGTGAGGTAACCCAGTCACAAAAAGACAAACATGGTATGTACTCACTCATATATGAATTTTAGACATAGAGCAAAGGATTACCAGCCTATAATCCTCTTCACCAAAGAAACTAGGAAACATGAAGGACTCTAAGGGATAAATGGTCCCCAGGAATGGAAGTGGCATGAACTCCTGAACTAATTGGGAGCATGAGGGTAGGGGGGAAGGAGCTGCTACAATAAGAGCAAGAGAAGAGGAGTAGAGGAGAGGAAATGGAGGGGCAGAAATATTGAGTTGCAGGAAGAATAGAGGAGAGAGAGCAGGATGAGAGATACCATATCAGAGGGAGCCACTATAGATCCGAGAAGAGATCTGGAACCAGGGAGATCTCCAGAGACCTACAAGGATGTCACGATCTGACAATCCAGGCAATGGTGGAGAGGATAACCTAAAAGCCCTTCCCCCAAAATGAGATTGATGACTACTCTTTATGCCATCCTAGAGCCCTCATCCAGTGGCTGATGGAAGCAGAGACAGACATCCACAGATATACACTGAGCTGAAATCAGGAATTTAGTTGAAGAGAGGGAAGAATGAAGAGCGAAGGGGTCTGTACCAGGTTGGAGAAACCCACAGGAACAATTGGCCTGAACAAGGGGGAGCACATCGACCCAGATGCTGTCGGGGAGGCCAGTACAAGCCTGATCCATACCCCTGAACATGGATGTCATTAAGGAGGCCTCTGCACTCCAGGGAGCCTCTGGTGGTGGATTAGTATTTTTTCCCTGGTGCAAGAAGGGACTTTGAGAGTCCATCACACGTGAAGGGTTACATTCTGGCCCTGGACACATGGGGAAGGGCCCAGGTCCAGCACAGGAAGATTTGGTGGACTTTGCAGACCCCCTGTTGAGGGCCCTACCCTGCCTGGGGAGTGGTGGGTAGATGGGATAGGGGGTAGACTGGGGGTGGGAGAGGAGGGATGGGGGTGAGGGGAGGGAGAGGGAGAAGGGACTTACATGTGAAACAAGCTTGTTCCCTAACTAGAACTAATAAATAAATAAATAAATAAAACAAAAAACAAAAAAAATTGATGAAATCACTGAATCCCCTGAAAAAGCAAAGAAAGTCAAAAAAAAAAAAAAAAACTATCAAATAAGTGAAGGAAATGATTCAAGACTTGAAAACTGAAATAGAGGTGATAAAAGGAAACACAAACCAAGGGGATTCTGGAAATGGCAGATGCTAGCATAATCAACAGAATATAAGAGATGAAAGAGAGAATATGAGGTGTTGAAAATACAATAGAGGAAATAGACTTATTGGTCAAAGAAAATGGTAAATACAAACTACCTTAACACAAAATATACAGGAAATCTGGGACACCATGAGAAGACTGAAACTAAGAATAATAGAGATGGAAGAAGTCCAGCTTAAAGGCTTAGAAAATATATTCAACAAAATCATACAACAAAACTTTCCCAACCTTAACAAGGACATGTCTATCAAAGTACAAGAAGTTTACAGAACACCAAACAGACCTGGCCAAAAAAAAAGTTCCCTTGCCATATAACAATCAAAACACAAAATATACAGAATAAATAAAATTATTAAGAGCTGCAAAAGAAGTCAAAGTAACATATAAAGGCAGACCTATCCAAATTATACCCAACTTCTCAATTGAAACTCTGAAAGCCATAAGGTCCTGCATAGATGTTATGCAGACATTAAGAAACCCCAGATTCCAACTCACACTAACATACCAAGCAAAGCTTTCAATCACTATAGATGGAGAAAACAAGATAATCTATGAAAAATAATTTTAACAATACCTGTCCACAAATATAGCCCTACAGAAATTATTAGAAAACTATTACCCAAGGTAATTTGCTATACCTGCAAAAACAGAGGCAATAGAAAAATCCCAAACCAGCAAAACCTAAAGAAAGGAAACACATACAAAATACCAGCAACAACAGCAAAACTAAAAATAACAAGAACTAACGATCACTGGTCAATAGTATCTCTTAGTACCAATGGTTTCAATTAACCTATAAAAAGACACAGGCTAACAGAATGGATACAAAGACAGAATCTGTTAGGACGTACACCTGGCTGACCCTGCAACCTAACAATGGGTGGGCACTGTGTTATGCCATCACCACGTCACCTGCTACGCATTACAGCCTGTGTGAGAACTCAGAGCATGTGTGAAACCTCAATGTGCATGCATGGTCTTTCTTTTAAAAGGTTCAGCCCCACCCCCTCCCTCTGCCTCTCCTTGGGTTGGCTGACAATCCAACACCATCTCCCCTGCTTTCTTGTCAATAAAGCTCCACATGGGTTGTTCATTCATAGTTTCCAATTTCTAATAACTAACAAAATACACTTCAAACTAAAATTAATCAAAAGAGATAAAGAAGGACATTTCATTTCCTCACAGAAAAAAAATACATCAAGATGAAGTCTCAATTTTGAGCATCTATGCCCCAAATACAAGGGCACACACATTTCTAAAAGAAACATTACTAAAGCTTAAATGACACATCAAACACCACACACTGACAGTGGGAGACATTAACATCCAACTCTCACCACTGGACAGGACTGCCAGACAGAAACTTAACAGAGAAATAAAGGAACTAAGAGATGTTATAACTCAAATAGGCATAACAGACATCTATAAAACATTCCATCCAAACACAAAAGAATACGCCTTCTTATTCTTAGCACCACATGGAACCTTTGCTAAAAATGACCATATACTGAATAATAAAGCAATCCTCAACAGATACAAAAAATTGTAACAGCCCCTTGTATCTTATCAGATTATCATGGCTTAAAGGTAGAATTCAATAGCAATAATAATTGCAGAAATACTGCAAATGCATAGAAATTGAACTATGCTAAACTAACCACTGGGTCAAGAAAGAAATAAAGAAATTAAAGATTCCCTAGAATTCAATGAAAACAAAGGCACAACATACTCAAACTTATGGGACACTATGAAAGCATTGCTAAGAGGAAACTTCATAGATAAGTGCCTACATAAAAGACCAGGAGACATCTCACACTGGCAACTTAACAGCACACCTGAAAGCTCTAGAACAAAAAGAAGCAAATTCACCCAGGAGAAGTAGATGCCAGCAAATAATCAAATTGAGGGCTGAAATCAATAAAATAGAAACAAAGAGAACAATACAAAGAATTATCGAGACAAAGAGTTGGTTCTTTGAGAAAATCAACAAGAGTGACAAACCTTTATTAAAACTAATCAAAAGGCAGAGAGGGAACAGCCAAATTAACAAAATCAGAAATAAAAGGGGAGAGATAACAACAGACACAGAGAAAATCCAGATAATCATCAAATCATACTCAAAAATCTATACTCCACAAAATTGGAAAATTTAAAGGTAATGAACAATTTTCTGGATAGGAACCACATAACAAAATTAAATCAAGACCAGATAAACAATTTTTAGTAAACCTGTAGCCCCTAAAGAAATAGAAGTAGTCATCAAATGTCTCCCAACCAAAAAAAGCTCAGGGCCAGACAGTTTCAGTGCAGAATTCTACCAGAGTTTTAAATAAGAGCTAAGTCCAATATCCCTCAAATTGTCCCATACAATAGAAACAGAAGGAACATTGCCAAACTCTTTTTATGAGGCTATAGTTACTCAGGTACCCAAACCACACAAAGAGGCAACTGAAAAAGATAATTGCAGACCATTCTCTCTCATGAGTATTGATGCAAAAATACTTAGTAAAATATTGGCAAATTAAATCCAAGAATGTATCAGAAAAATCATCCACCATGTTCAAGTAGGCTTCATCCCAGGGATGGTTCAAGATATGAAAATCTGTTGATGTAGTCCATCACATAAACAAACTAAAAGCTTCCGATCACTATAAATGGAGAAATGAGATATACCATGACAAATCCAGATTTAAACAATATGTAACCAGTAATCCAACCCTACAGAAAGTACTGGAAGGAAAACTCCAACCTAAGGAAATTAACTACACTCACATAAACATAGCAATAGATAGTCCCACTATACAAAAACACAAAATAAACATACCTAAACATAGTAAAGGCAATCTAAAACAAGCCAACAACCAACAGCCAACATCAACCTAAATGGAGAGAAACTCAAAGTGATTCCTCTAAAATCAGGAAGAAGCCAAGGCTGTTCTCTCTCTCTCCATATTTATTTTATAAAAGTTCTAGCTAGAGAAATAAGACAACAAAAGGAGATCAAGGGGATACAAATTGGAAAGGAAGAAGTCAAACTTCCACTTTTTGCTGATGATATGATAGTATACATAAGTGACCCCAAAACTTCTACCAGGGAACTCTTACAACTAACTGATAAATGCTTTCAGTATAGTGTCAGGATACAAGATAACTCATAAGATCAGTAGCTCTCCTATATACAGATGATAAATGGGTTGAGAAAGAAATGAGAGAAACATTACCTTTCACAACAGCCACAAACAACATAAAATAAAGTTGCATCTTCCTGGTTATATTACTCATAATACTTTGAAGTTGCTGCATCGGTCTGGAGGTGAGAAGCAGACCTATCACAATTGCCTTCCAAAGCTGTGTAAACTCCTGTTTTTCACAAAGGTTGAACACAGCTGCCAGATATTATTTTACAAGCAAATCACGAAGTGTTAACTGGAATAGCTGCTAAGAGCTATTTTTGATGGAGACTGGCAAAACTGGTAGAGAAGGAGGTAGTAGTTACTTCTTATGAGATAATTTTAATAGTTTGAAATCTTTCACACAAACTTACTAGAAAAGGAGATAATACCATTTGACAGAGATGAAAACAGTAAGATCTGATCACTGGGCCTCAGACCACCCCACATTCTATCTTCAGACACCAATCTTCAAAGGATGTGCTGTAAACCAATCCTCACATGTTTATGTTGGTGAAGTTGAAGATTAAGGTACTCATGACACCTCCACTACAAATGCCTTCTAAATCATAATTTAATTTATGTTTTATCCCCCAAAGAAAGTCCTTTGCCCAAGGTCAGGCATCTAGACAAAAGCCTGCATTGTCTCAGAAGAAATTTCCTGCTTGCAAAAAAGTCATTATTATCTCTGGCAAGAGGAACTTCTGGCCCTTCATTAACATATGACTCTGGTGCCTAGCCTCTAGGATTCCCCAGTCCCTGCCCACAAGCCCTACCCCTGCTCACAAGCCCTGTTTCTCTGGTTCTCATTTAACCCTGAAATATTTTTCCCTGTATGATTTTCTCCTTGCTTTCCCTGGAGACAGCTGAGAAACAGCATGGCAGTCTGGAATAAACTTTTTCCTTTTTCACCAGTGAGCAGCTATTTTGGTTTCTTGACTGTGTTCATTTTCATTCAACTTACATCACGAAATTCAAAATTTCCTACCCATGCATTTATAGTCATCATACATATGCACATATAACAACAACATTGCAAATTATTTTTAAAACATGGTTGTGCATTACTTGAAGTTGAATCACTGTTGTCAATTATATTTAGACAAACTTCTTTCAAATAGTAAAAAAAATTGCATAAATTAGCATCTAAAATCAGAGTAAAGCTTTATCTATGAAAGTTGCCACTCTGAACATAAAACCTTTTACATATTTTTTCCTCAAAAAATTGTTTCAAACAGTGATTAACTTACTATTGGGCAAATGCCAAAATGCTGCATTTTAAATTTAAGTTGTTAAAAATATTCAAATGTGGAAGGATATAAGATGAACTCAAAAAAATCAAATCTGTAGCCCTACTATATACCAATGACATTTTGGTGGAGAAAGAAATCAGAGAAACATCACCCTTTACAATTGCCACAAACAACATAAAATACCTTGTGATAACACTAACCAAAAAACGTGAAAGACCTGTACCATAAGAATTTTGAATCTCTAAAGAAAGAAATTAAAGAAGATACCAGAAAATGGAAAGATCTCCCATGCTCTTGGACAAGTAGGATCAACATAGTAAAAATGGAAATCTTGGCAAAAGCTATCTACAGATTCAATGCAATCCCCATCAAAATCCCAACACAATTCTTCACAGATCTTGAAAGAACAATTCTCAACTTTATATGGAGAAACAAAAGACCCAGGAAAGCCAAAACCACCCTGTACAGTAGAGGAACTTCTGGAGGCATCACCATCCCTGACTTCAAGCTCTATTTCAGAGCTATAGCCCTGAAAACAGCTTGGTATTGGCACAAAAATAGACAGGTAGACCAATGGAATAGAGTTGAAAACCCTGATATTAGCCCACACACCTATGAACACCCTATTTTTGACAAGCAATCCAAATTTATATGATGGAAGAAAGAGAACATGTTCAACAAATAGTTCTGGCATAACTGGTTGCAGACATGTAGAAGACTGCAGCTAGACCCAAGCCTATCACCTTGCACAAAACTTAAGCCAAAATGGATCAAAGACCTCAACACAAATCCAGCTACACTGAACATATTAGAAGACAAAGTGGGAAATACCCTTGAATTAATTCCTACAGGAGACCGCTTCCTGAACATTACACCAGTAGCAAGACACTGAGACCAACAATTAATAAATGGGACCTCCTGAAACTGAGAAGATTCTGTAAGGCAATGGGCACAGTCAGCAAGACAAAATGGCAGCCCACAGACTGGGGAAAGATATTCACCAATCCCACATCTGATAGACGGCTGATCTCCAAAATATACAAAGAACACAAGAAGCTAGTCTCCCAAACACCAAACAATCCAATTAGAAAGTGGGGTACAGAAGTAAATAGACAATTCTCAATAGAGGTATCTAAAATGGTTGAAAGACACATAAAAAAGTGTTCAACATCCTTAGCCATCAGGGAAATGCAAATCACAACAACTCTGAGATACCATCATACTCCTGTCAGAATGGCCAAAATCAAAAACACCAATGACAGTTCATGCTGGAGAGGATGTGGAGAAAGGGGAACACTTCTCCAATGCTGGTGGGAGTGACAACTTGTACAGCCACTGTGGAAATCAGTATGGCAACTCCTCAAGAAATTGGGAATCAGTCTACCAGAAGACCCAGCAATTCCACTCTTAGGCATATACCCCAAAGAAGCACATTAATACAACAAGGACATCTGTTCAATGATGTTCATAGCAGCACTATTTGTAGAACTGAAAGCAGCCTAGATGCCCCTCAACCGAAGAATGGATAGAGAAAATGTGGTACATTTACACAATGGAGTACTACTCAGTGGAAAAAAACAATGGAATCTTGAAATTTGCAGGAAAATGGATGGAACTAGAAGAAAATATTCTGAGCAAGGTAACCCAATCACAAAAAGACAAACATGGTATGTACTTACTCATATGCAGATTTTAGACATAGACTAAAGGATTACCAGCCTACAATCCACACTGCCAAAGAAACTAATATACAAGGAGGACCCTAAGACACACATGGTCCCCTGGAGATGGGGAAAGGGTCAAGATCTGCTGAGCAAAGTGGGAGCACGGGAAGAGAGGGGAGGGAGCTAGGAGAATGAGAAGGGGAGATGAGGAGGTATGCAGAGGACATGAGGGTGCAGAATGTTTGAGTCAGGGGATGAATAGATGATAACAAGAATGGAGATATCATAATAGAGGGAGACATTTTTGGTTTACAGAGAAATCAGGCACTATGGAAATGTCTGGATATCTACAAAGATGACGACAGCTAACAATCTAATCAACAGAGGAGAGGTTACCTTAAATGCCCTCTCCTGATAATGATGTTGATCACTAACTTATTCGCCATCCTATAGCCTTCACCCAGCCGCTGGTGGAAGTAGAAGCAAACACCCACAACTAATCACCAACTGAACTGAAACCCAGATTCAGAGAAGGACGAGTGAAGAACAAAGGGGTCCATACCAGGCTAGTGAAACCCACAGAAACAGCTGAGCTGAACACTGGGGAACTCTTTCTCCCCAGACTGATAGCTGGAATACCAGCATGGGACTGATCCAGACCCCAGGAACATGGGTTTCTGTGAGGAAACCTCAGAAATCTATGGGACCTCCTGTAGAAGTTCAATACTTAACCCTAGCATAGGTGTGGACTTTGGGAGCCCATTCCATATAGAGGAATACTCCCTGAGCCAAGACACACGGGGGTGGGCCTAGGCCCTATCCCAAAGGCTACAATAGACACTGATGATACCCTATGGAAGGCCTCATCATCCAGGGGGAGCAGAAAGGATATGTGATAGATAGGGTTTTAGTTAGGGTGGTGGTGGTAGGGGAGGACGAGTGGGAGAAGGGGACTGGGATTGTCATGTAAATCAATCCTGTTTCTGATTCAAATAAAAAAAAGTTGAAAAAATATTCAAAAGTTTAGCGTTAAAAACTAGGCCGAAATAAAACCTGTGTACAGTTGAAGGTTATATGAAGCAGGTATAAAATCTTGTTCACTAGAACAAAGAAACAGCTTGTAAAAGAATGTTACAGCCCCCCAAATGCAGCAGAAACACCCTCAGTCATGTGTTCCCATCCACTGCGTGTTTGTATGTGTGTATGGTATATGCACACCCACTGTGTTTATTTGTAGTTGGTGTATGTGCTCAGCAACTTTTTTAGCCTCACCATTCCCAGCCTTTTTTGCTTCTGTCTCTATAGCGCAATGTAGTAAACTAAGAGCAACAGTGTAAGACCTGGCACTTGGTAAAGTGCAATCATCCTCCCTGCAAATGACGGTGAAGTGGGTGTGGAACACATTCCACAGTACTGGAGCACTGAAATCAGACAGATCTCACAGTGTCTAGGAAAAACTCATATTTTAAGAAAATCATGCCATTGTATATGAAATTTATTTTTATGTCCCAAAGGCATACTGACAAGACCAGTGATAAAAAAGTTATGACTACAAAATATACATTGTTCTATAAAATAACAGCTTATAGGTTGACAGAAAAATATTCTAGTTTTTATAGCTAACTATATTTCACCTATTTGTCATGTGTTGTGAGAGCCAAAGTTACATTTCAAGTTTTAATTACTATGCCTAAAAGACCCATGAAACAAAAATGCCTGTGTTCTGCAAGCCCCTTGCACAAGGGCAGATAGATCCTGAAATGCTCCAGGCAATTGTTTATAGGAGATAATACGTCATGTGTTTTTCCTGCCCCTAAATAAGTTTCTTTGACCCATCTGTACCAGATATGCTTCAACACATGTGGATGGGAGGTTCACAGGCAGGAAATAAATACATAAGGATGTACACTTGCCCCTGATTGGTTGTAGGCTGGAGGTACACCAATCAGCATGTATGCTTGCCCCTAATTGCACCTGATAGGAAATGCAATGAGTTATAGATTTTCCTTTTTAAAAATTTGCAAAACTTGCTTCAGGGCTATCTTCTGGAAACCTAGTGATGTACCAGGCCCTAGCCCATCTACCTGGCCAGTATTTAATTAAATACTTGCTTCTAACTTGGCTTTTAATTGTGGTAGTGGTCTTATTGTTAACTGGTGGGATTAATAGTGTCACTAGTTTTGCAATCCAGACAAACCTGGCCCCACCTCATGGGGACCTGGAAAAGTGTGCAAACTTTGTGCATGGCAAGCAGTACCCTGGTTCCGTATGCAGGTGTGAAGGTCCCTTTAAGAGGCAAACTCCACCCATTTCTTCTCTCTCTCTTTCTGAAGAAGCAGCTCTCTCTCTCTCTCTCTCTCTCTCTCTCTCTCTCTCTCTCTCTCTCTCTCTCTCCCTCTGTCTCTGTCTCTCCCTCTCTCTCCCTTCTTTCACTTTCCTTTCCCACTACCTTCCCTTCCCCTAATAAGCTTTCGAAGTAGCCTCTGTCTGCCTTGTGTGTTTGACCCCCAGATGCCATCATGATAAGTAGGCCTCTAAGTGTGAGACTGGTAAAAATGGTGCTTTTAGGATTCAGTCAAACCAAACCAAGAAAATTCACTAATATTTAAGGCAGTAATTTTAATAAATATGTGATTAGTTTATTTCCTGTTTATATTTGGTTTATCCAAAACATTTCATCCTTACTCTAAGCCTTCTGGCCTATAGTAGGGTAGGAAGCTTCAGTTGGGTTTCAGGGAGTTGGCCTTTGCTGAGGTTCTGTATGCTGGCTTGGCTTCTGCCAGAGGTATGAGCAAGGATCAATTATTAGATTTTAACTATCAATATTGAATCACCTGGAAAGTGTCTTAATTGAGAAATTGTGTAGATCAAGGTATCCTCTGGGCATGCCATGGGGATATTGTCTTGATTGTTAATTCATATAGAATAAAAAATCAGTTCATTGTGAGGAGCACCATTCCCTTGAAAGTATCTGGGTATTTATTCTCTCTCTGCTCTTGACTGTAGTAGGTATGATGCTTTAAGTTCTGCCTTGACTTCTCTACAATGAAATAATGTAACCTGGAACTGTACAGCCAAATAAAGTTTCTTTTCTAACAGGCTTACTTTTGTGGAAGACAGTAAGGGGAAAGGGGGAACAAACCACTCTGTATAACTGAACTTGGGGCCAACATCCTCTGGACCTATGTGTACTTACAATACATCTGCTTCCTGGCTTTCAACCTTGGGTTCCTCTACTCTTGGTCACTTTTTCACAGCACTGTAATGATAAATATTGCCAACTTGATAGAATTTTAGAATCACCTAAGAAACTTGTTTCCAGGAAGACCTGTAAGAGATTATCTGTACTAGATTAACTGAGGTGGGAAAACCTGAAGAAAAAGGAAGAAAGTGTGCTAAGTACAAGCAATTACTGCTTTCAGCTTCCTTCCTGTGGATGCAAAGTGACCATCTTCCTCAAGCTTCGGATGAATAGGCATGGACTATACACATGTTATCCAAAATAAATCTTTTTTCCCCTTAAGTTGATTTTGTCTGTGCATTTATCAAAGCAACAGGAGAAGTAACCAACACACATTCCAGAAGCATACATGGAAACTGACATGCCTCAGCTTCTGCTTTGAAGACTTCTGACTCATCTGGCTGGCATTGCAGTTATAGGGTTAGAGACCTCATCATTCACTGTGCCATTCACAGGTCTTCCTGGAAGCAAGTTTCTTAGGTGATTCCAAAATTCTGTCAAGTTGGCAATATTTATCATTACAGTGCTGTGAAAAAGTGACCAAGAGTAGAGGAACCCAAGGTTGAAAGCCAGCAAGCAGATGTATTGTATGTCATCTCAATTTAATTTCCTTATTGTTTGAACCTTCTGCAAGTTTTCCTTTATACATTTCATTCATTTTGTGCACAGGCTCCATGACACTGGTCCCTTGGCATCAAGTTCTAAATAAAAAAGCGGAAAAAAAAGGCCTGTTAACTTCCTAGTAAAAGGTCAATATATTAGGTTAATTTTATTGTTGTTGCTGGTTTTGCTTTGTTTTGCTTTTGTGAGACAGGTTCTTCTGTAAGCCAGGTTGGACTTGAACTTACTATGTAGTAGAGAAGGATGGCCCTGAACTTCTGTTCTTCTGCTTTTGCTTCCTGAGTCCTAGGAGCATAAGTGTGTGTCGCCATGTGTAGCTTTAAATTGGTTTTCAAAGTTTTACTTGCTTATTATTGTGTTTGTGTATGTGTGTAGGGAGGTATACACATGCCATAATGTACATTAGAGGACCACTTTAGGTATAAATTCTCTTTCTACCTTGTTGAGCAGGGTGTCTCTGATTTCTGCTATGCTTTGTCGGTAACTGATATTTCATGTGCTTCTGCTGTGTCGGCATCCATCTCGCTCAAGTAGTGTAGGGATTATAACTATGTGATCTTGTACCTGGATCTTATTTATTTATTTATGTCTTTATTGTTTTCTCCAGTCAGGGTTTCTCTGTGTAACAATTCCAATTGTCCTGGAACTTGCTTTGTAGACCTCAAAGAGATCTGCCTTCATCTGCCTCCCTCTGCCTCCTGAGCATGGGGATTAAAGGCATGTGCCACAATCTTCCAGCATACCTGGATTTAAAACAATGAATTTTGGGGATAAAACTAATGTTCCCAAGCTTCTTCTGAAAGGGGTTTTACCCACTGAGACATATTGAAAACTCATTTTCATTTCAAATAAAGAATTTATTTTCACTTAAAAAGATGTGTGTGTGTGTGTGTGTGTGTGTGTGTGTGTGTGTGTGTCTGCATTAACCTTTATCCACTGAAAAGTAATCTTCTCTGACTAAGGTTGACAGAAATGCAAACCTGTGAACATAAAGATAAATACTGAGTGTAGATTAGAACTTAAAAAAGAGAACCAAATGTTGAAAATGATGTTACAGTCAAAGATATGCTACGTAGATGATGGTGATGATGGTGGTGCCATAAGATCATAATGTAGCTGACATTTTCTATAACCAAGTGACACCATTGCTGGAGTAACTTCAGAATGATTGTATCACTCACAATTAAACAAACCTAAATCCTTCTAGTTATTTCAAAGTACAGCAACACAGTATGTGAGATTTTTCTTGGGGAGCACAATATACACATATCTATTCCTCCTAGATAGGGAACTTACAGATCAAAGTAATGATTGCACCAAAAAACAGGCCCAGTAAGACAATGAGTTTTTCTTGGGGTTACTTTCAGGAGCAGAGATGACACAGATCAACTGTATCGCCAAAGCCCACTCCAGGCTGAGTGACCTAGAGCTCTCTGCATGACCTCTAGGCACCTAGACTGGTTAGAGAATCCCCTCTTTGTAGCTAAGATGATTATTCTCCACTCCCAGCAGATGTTTGTTCTTTCCATATCTTTGGGAAGGGGTTCCCATAAATTTTGTAAGTTTCAGCTTTTCCTGCCATGTAAAGTTTATTTAGTGCCTAAGTTTCATGAGCCCCAGACTCCTTCCTTGTGGGAAGGTTTCAATTCAGAGTGAAGCAATACATGTGGGACAATTATCAGCAACCATGCTAATTAAGCCAATTAAGAGTATAAGATTCCTTTAACAATGGCCTGATCAAGAGTAGGCTAACGCCTCCAAAAATCTCTCTTGGTGCTAGAGCTTGGGGGTAGTCAATTATATCAATACTGGGGGCATTTACATCTGTGAGGAGTTTGGAGTAGCCTTGTGACATCTGTCTGTTTTGCAGAGGTTAGCGATGTTTTCTAGATACCACATGACAATTATTTTTGATTTATTACTTATCTATTTTAATTTAGTGGTCTAGCACAAACATTAATTATTTTGATTAATATATCTGGAACATGGTAAGGCTCAGGGACTGCCTCAAAAACATTGCCAAGGTGGATGTGACTACTGGGGGATGAAAGGCTAAGTACACTCTAGACATACATAAAATAGAGTTAGGACAAGATGGAATTACCTTAGTCAATTCAAGAGGAAGTTGTTACATTGCACTCAATACAGAATCTTGGCCATCTTAATAAAGGTTCATGTTGTTAATTCCTGTATATTGTACTTTTATTGCTGTTTTACATTTCTCTATTAATGTGTGTATGTGTATGATGATAATCATGGTAGTGTGTGTGTGTGTGTGTGTGTGTGTATGAATATATGTGTTTGAGTATGGGGACATGTATGCACAATGAGCTTGTGAAGGTCAGAGTATCACTTTGAATGTTGACCCTCATATCATACCTTTTTTGAGACAGTGTCCCTTGTTAAACTGCTGCATATGCCAGGCTGGCCTGTCAGTGAGCTTGTGGAGATTCTGCTCTCTCTACCTCCCATCTCACTGTAGGTATTACAGATGTATGTAACTTCATTCAGCTTCATGTGGTTTCCAAATACTAGTCCTCATGTTTGTGCATCAAGAGCTTTATTCACCAAGCCACCTGCCTTAGTCCTTATTTATATGTTAAGGTGCACTTCTTTTTACTGTGGTATAAAAAATGTTTATAATGGAGCAATGCATTTTGTTATGCCTGCAGTAACCTCATATCTACTCATCTCTTTCTGGGTCTTAGAGTGATGGAGATCCAGCCCAAGGCACGGTGCATACTAATCAAGCATGCTACTCATTGAACTACACCGCCAGCAGGACTCTTAATTACATCAAGGTTCAGTGTTGACAAATTGGCAACACAGAAACTTGCCTTCTAAATACCTATGCTTATACCCATAGACAAAAGCTGGTCTCACCTTTGGTCAGAGAAGAATCTTCCTAAAAAGAACAGCAGTGAATAAAGATAGTCATGGGGTTATTACTGTAAGCTGTCTTTGGTAGTTTGAATTTAATTGGCCTCCATAAGCTCATAGGGAGTGACAGTATTTGGAGGTGTGGCTTTGTTGGAGAAAATTTACCACTGTGGAGGTGGGCTTTGAAATCTCCTATGCTCAAGCTATGCCCATTAATACAGTTCGATTCCTGTAGCCTGCATTCAAGATGTAGAATTTTTAGCTCCTTCTCCAGCACCATGTCTGCCATGACATTGCCATGTTCTGCCATGATGATATGGACTAAACATTGAAACTATAAGCCACCCCATTTAAATGTTTTCCTTTATAAGAGTTGCAGTGGTCATATTTTCTCTTTACATAAATAGAAACCCTAACTAAGACACTTTTCAAGATGTAAAAAATCAGCAATGTTTTTGTTTTGCCAGCAAACAAGATGTTCATATAGGCTCAGTGAACACTGCAGAAGAGAAGGGGAGGGAAGTATGTATGATTTGGAGGATAAGGAGTAGGTATATGAACAACTATTCTCTGGACCAGATATAACTACTACAATTAACTCATACTGAGTGTAGTTACATGCACTGGATGTACATACAAGACCAGCCTTTTCAACAAAAGTCACTGAAGGGAGAGGGACTATTGAGGCCCTATATTTTGTCTCAGAACTATTGGCTATTGATACACGCTGGGTGGGGGGCACAATTGTTTTCAGTTGTGTATCCCATGCTGAACTCACCAGGCTCCAACAGATAGCTTTGATCCCATAGTCAGACTGCTGGCCCTGGGTTACTAAGTAAAATGACTATACATGCATGTATAAGCAAGAATGTATAAGAGAGACCTGTGTATAGGAGCAGGGGTTTACAGGAATGATAGGAAGGAGAGAGATCAGAATTGCTGATCTATATTGTGGAAATGTATGATACTATCTAAAAATAGATTTAATTAGTAAAATATTGAGTTGAAATATTGACTTACACTGTGTAGGTAAATACCACTTATAATATTTCTACAATGCTAAAATCTTGATAATACATTTCTCAGAAGATATTATTGTTAAGTAATGCATGGTTGCATCTGTTGTTTATTGAAGCAGGGAAAATCCAATCTGTAGTGATAGTCTTAATTTTCTGTTAGAACAATGTGAAACATAATTAGAATTATTTACTGGTCCCTATATGTGGTCAATTTTCTAGTTATCTTTTCTGTTGCTGTAAGAAAACACTGTGACCAACAACACTTTATTAGAGAAAGAGGTTTAATTTAGTTTAAAGGTTACAGTCAATTTTTGAAGGACATCAAAGAAGAAATTCAGCAGAAACTTGAAGCAACAGCCATGGGGGAATCATTTTTGGCTTGTTTGGTGTTCGTCTGGCTTCATCATACGCACAGGATCACAGGCCTGTGCATGGTACTGCTCATCATGGACTGGGCCTTTAAACATCAATTAGCAATTAATTAAGCCCTCACAACACACCCACAAGCCAAATGAACAAAGGTAATTCTCCAGTTGAGATTACCTCTTCCCAGGAGATTCTAGCCTATGACAAATTGTCAACGATGAACAATTAGAACAGGACAATAGTTAAAAAGCCACCAGAAATTGCTAGTTGGGATTTTGTAACTCAGAATTAAAAGTAGTTATTCTTTCTTCACATGCAATTCCAACTTTACGTTCTGCTGTCTAGAAGTCCCCAAGGTTCTGATGATCAGGAGGATGCACTGATCTTTCGGTTAATGAACTTCCTCAGGGCTCCCTTCAAGTCTCTGTTCCTCAGGCTATAGATAAAGGGGTTCAGCATGGGAGTGACTGCTGTGTACATTACTGCAGATGCCTTCTCCTTCACAGCTGTTCGGACAGAAGAAGGACACAGATAGACCCCAATGGTGGTCCCATAGAAAAGGACTACTACAGAGAGGTGGGAGCTACAGGTAGAAAAGGCTTTCTTTCTGCCACCCGCAGAGGGGACCTTCATGATGGCTATGATGATTCGAGCATAGGAGGCAAGGATGCAGACAAAAGGTGTGGCTATTACCATTCCTGCCACAATAAGCACGAAGATCTTGTTTACTGTTGTGTCTGTGCACGAAAGCCGGAGAAGTGGGGTAAGATCACAGAAGTAGTGAGGGAGCTCATTGTTTCCACAGAATACCAGACGAGCCATGAGGAGGATGTGGGTGAGAGAGATAAAACAGGAATACACCCAAGGGCCACCAACCAGCAGCCCACAGAGCCGTGGGTTCATGATAGTAGCATAATGTAATGGGTGACAAATGGCCACAAACCGGTCATAAGCCATCACAGCTATTAAGACACTGTCCATGATGCCAAAAAAATGGAAAAAGTACATCTGGGTCAAACAGCAAGGATAAGAGATAGACTTGTTCCTGGTTTGAATGTTCACCAGCATCTTAGGAATAGTGTTGGTAGCTAGACAGAAATCAACTAAGGAGAGATTGGCCAGGAAGAAATACATAGGAGTGTGGAGATGAGAGTCAGAGCTGATGGCCAGGATAATCAACAAGTTCCCCACGGCTGTGACCACATACATGCAGAGGAACAGAGAAAAGAGGACAGGCTCATGTTCTGGCTTTTCTGAAAGTCCCAGGAGGATAAATTCAGATGCACTGGTTTTGTTTTGTGGTTCCATGTGTTTAACTCTTTTGGGAGCATTAAAATAAGAAGTTAAGGAATAGTATGAAAATAGGTTAGAAGATAAGTCAAGTTAACTTTCCAGTTCTTGTCTGAGTTAATTACAGTGTCTTGGACTTTTGCTTAGTTAGTATGCATTTTACCTCACTCTTCGAAGCTTAAATTTAGAATCCTCTGATCACTCCCATTTCACAAAAACGTTGAGAAAATGGATAGTTCGTGGATTCTTTTTTCTCTTTTTACTTAATTTTGAAAAAAATTTTCGTACTTAAAATACAGTTATACCATTTTCTACTTTCTCTTTCCTTCCTTAAACCCCTCACAAATATCCACTTTCTCATCCCCACTTTCTTTTGGATTCATGGCATCTGGCCTCTTTTTCTTTGATTGTTGTTACATATAGTTTTATAAATATATTACTAAATATATAAATAAAATTTTCTCAGATCATATGATTTTACTTACATGTACATGTTTTCAGCGCTGAGAACATAATAGAAAAGAAAATGGAAAGATTGAATCTTTTGAGTTTCAAGTGTGTGTGTGTGTGTTTGGTGTACAAGGCATATGCATGCATTTGGTGAGCATATAATCATGGCAGTCAAAGGAGGAATCAAACTTTTCCCTCTATTGCTCCCTCTTTTTTGGTTGAGATATGGTTTCTTAGTGACCCTGAATGTTGCCTAGGTACAGTGTTATCCCAGGATCCTCATGCCTTTACCCTCAAACTCCAGTGTTACAAGCATGTACAGTCATGCCCAACTTTTCTTCGAGTGCTGAGGATTTGAATTCCTGTTCTCTTGTTTTCACAGCAAGAGTTTTTACTCACTAAGCCACATTTTCAGAGTCTGCTTAAAGTTCTTAGAGGAAGAACTACTGAAGAATGAACTAATGAAATGTAGAAAGAAGTGATATCCAAAAATTAATGGCCATCCAAGAAGTTTCTTTGTAGTTACAAATATTGTAAACAAAACATTGAGTTACAAATACTTCACAATATTAATGGAATGCCTGTTATGAATGTGGACTAAAATACGAAGCAATGGATAAATACATGGAAAATATTCACAAACATTAGCTTATCAGGGAAAATAAAATTAAAACTACAGTGAAATATCATCTTACTTTGGTTATGTAGTCAAAGTATATATTATGTTTGAGTAAAAATTTTAATACAAAACTCATTACTTTAAAATAAATGTATACTTTAAAATAAATGTATAAATGGGCTGATGAGATGACTCAGTGGGTAAAGCTGCTTGTTAACAAGTCTGAGGACCTGAATGTGATCTTTGAGACCCACATAAAGGAGAGAACTGAATTCTTCCAGTTGTCTTCTGACCTTTGCAGATCAGCTTTATGTGGATATCATTTCTAAATAAATAAATAAGTAAAAAACATTAAAAATACTTATAAAACAACTAAATACGAAGGAAAATTAAAAGGTTGTCTATTACTAAACAAACTAGAAAAATAACAAAATGAACACTCAGAAAACTATGGAAATATGGTAGCACACAATTTCAGCACTTTGGAGGTGCATACAGGAAGATCCGGAATTTAAGAACAATTTTGGAGGTATAATGATTTTGAGCCCAACCTGGGTTACAGAGAAACTGCCCTAAGTATAAGTAAAGAACACAAAGCAATTTCTGCTATGAATGTGGTGAAAAAGGAAACCTTACATAGGGGTGCTGATCAATATGGTCATTATGGAAGATAGCAAGATTTTTCAAATAAATTATATATATATATATATATATATATATATATATATACATATATATGTTATGATCAAAAGACATTGTGTAAATTTATGAAATTCTAAAAGAGTCAATAAAAATACATTAAAAGTACAAACACAAAAATGATCAGAAAAGAAAACCCACATAGATTATAGTTACTTGGTAATTCTTAATTTATATATATATATCATGAACATATATAAATATATCATATATATTATATATATATATATTATATATATATATAAATGGTATAAAAATACACCTATAACTCCCCTTGGTAAACAACTACAGAAATGGAACAGAGAAGCTATCTGCATGGACATGTTTATGGCAACATTATCCATAATGGCCAAGGTATGGAATCAGGCCATGTGTCTGTTAGCAGATGACTGGAAAGGAAAATATGGTATATCCAATGGAGAATTATTTGACCATAAAAAGCAATTAAAACCTTTAATTTGTGGCAAAAATATTGGAACTGGAAGATATTTTTAAGTAGATTAAGTTAGATAGACACAGAAAGACAAGTATCCTATATTTTCTCTCATGTAAAAACTGAAATTAAGATAACATGAAAAGATCAAGAGTAATTAATTACTCAAGGACAGGGAAAGGTGACACACAGAGAGAAGTCAAAATAACAAAATGGTGCATGGGTTTGATCAACAAATGTATGTATGAATGAATGTAAACATCAATCTGAATCCCATCAATGTCTCAATTAAAAATAAAACACAGCCTAAAGCGATGGTTGAATGAACAAAGGTGCTTACCCTTAAGCCTGCTGACTTGAGATCTCTAGAACCCATATAAAGGACACAAACAACTCCCATAAGTTGTTTTCTGTCATCTAAACATGTGTGAACAGACATGCTCTATCCACCCCCACACACAGAGGGGAATAAATACAGAGAAAGAATAAATACATGTAATAAAAATAAAACACTGGGAATAAATTATGTATAAGAAGCACATTTATAATTAAAGGGAGAGGTTCTTATAGTTACACTGAGTATTTTATACTTTCTATATCAACTGTACATGATTACAATTTAGAATAACTAAAAATTGAACATTGACATCTAATTTCCAAATAGGTCAGAGGAATATGGAAATAATGAGACTTGAATCACACCATGGAAAGTCAGAAAAAGAGATGCAGTCAGCTTTCAATAAAATAGATTCTGTGTTCATAGATTCATCTATTTTAGGTGGAACACCTAAATAGATGTTTTTGTTTTTTCGAGACAGGGTTTCTCTGTGGCTTTGGAGTCTGTCCTGGAATTAGCTCTTGTTTACCAGGCTGGTCTCGAACTCACAGAGATCTGCCTGCCTCTGCCTCCCGAGTGTTGGGATTAAAGGCGTGTGCCACCAACGCCTGGCCCATATTATTATTTTTTAAAACTTGAATATTATCTCAGGAATCCACAAGGATAAGCCCAGCTAAGATTTCTAGCAATAGTGCCTGAACTTGGCCTTCAGATTGGTAACTACCCAAATTGTCATCAGAAAGCCTTTATCCAGTAAGTGACAGAAACAGATGCAGATATCCATAGTCATACACCGGGCTCATGGAGTCCTCCTGAAGAAAGGGAGTAGGGACTGTAGGAGTCAGGGGGCTCAAGGTCTTGATGAGGAACCCAGAGAGACAGATTACCTGAGCTCCTTGTGGGAATACATGGACTCTGGAACAACAATTAAGGACCTGCATGGAACCAACCAAGGCCATCTGTGTGTGTGTGACAGTTGGGTAGCTTCGTCTCCTTGTGGGTCCCCTAGTGGTGAGATCAGGACCTGTCCTTGGAGCTTAACTGGCTTTTGGGAACCTGTTCACCATGCTGGGATCCCTCACTCAGCCTTGGTAGAAGGGGAGGATCTCGAAGTGTCATGCTTTGCTCGAGTCCATGGAAGGCCTGTTGCTTTCTTAATGGAGACAGACGAGGACGAGTGGATGGGGAAGGGGATATATATATAGGAGATGGAGAGGAGCGATCTGAGCCCTTGGTAGAAGACAGGAGAATCACTGTTTGAGAATCTCTGAATGGAGCCTGGTCACACAGTAAGCTCCAGACCAGCCAAGGCTACACAGTGAGACCTGGTTCCATTAAACAAATAAACATGCAAATAAATAAATTTCACATATAAGAGGGAGGATTGTGAAGCTTTTTTGTTATACTTACTTATTTCATTAACCTGGTGATTTCTATTTCCCTACAGAAAATACCTTGCTACTCCAAAACCACTAATACAATTACAAATGGAATAGGAACATGCTCTTTCTTGCTTTTTCCCCTCCTCTCTTTGTTGTTATTAACAATTAAAATTAATAATTAAAATTGATGTTCTTAAAAATTTTGTAAGCTGGGTGTTGGTGGCACATGCCTTTAATCTCAGCACTCAGCAGGCAGAGGCAGGTGGATTTCTGTGAGTTCCAGGCCAGCCTAGTCTATGGGGTGAACTCCAAGAAAGGCTCCAAAACAGTACAGAGAAACCCTGTCTCCAAAAACCAAAACCAAAACCAAACAAAAATTGCCCCATGACCTTCCTGGTAACTTTCTTGTATATAGTAGAGACTGCTGGATAATACATTTGTATAAAAAAAATGAATCAGAAACAAAATGTGCTTAAGAAATTAGAAGAGATAAGATAGGGCTACAAGATGTTTCAGAATTTCACAAAAGATAAAACTCAGATTAGCGTTATGAGATTAAGAGACACATGGCCTAAGAGTCAAGGTTTGGATTTGATTTTGATTTCCAGAGCCTGAGCTGGGTGGAATTTGGCAGAAAAGGGATTCCACCTGAGTATACTACAGTCAATAGGATGGGTCAGGTTTCATTCTCACGCATTCTTATAATGGTTGCCCCTGTTAGATTTGTCTTTGTTATCTTGTTCTATACATGGGAATCTTATAGTCCCATAAACTTGAATATTTTCAAATTGTTTGAAGTTTCTTCCCCTCCTCTCAACTTCCTCTTCTCTTTCCCTTCCTTTTCTCTCTCTGTTTTCCTCCATTTCTTTCTTTTTTCTTCCCTTCCCCTAGTTCTTGTCTTTCTCTTCCTGTCACTGTCTTACACATAATACCTGAAGATTCAAATATTAGCCTACATCAGTGAAAGGAAACATGTAATGTTTGTCTTTCTGGGTGTGTGCTACCTCATTAAAAATGATTTTTTAGTTCCATCAATATACCAGGGAATTAATTTTGCTTAATTCCAGAATAGACAGTGATGAGGTGGGCACAAATCACACTACTAGCCAAGGAAGTCCTGGCAATTTATAGCTGTTGGGAGAGGGGTAATCTTTTCTTTAAGTGTGTGGCCCCTGCCAGGTGGAACAAGCATCAGTGGATGGTCACATACATATTATTATATGGGTAACAGAATTTGGACTTCATGGACTAAAAGTCAAAGAGAAAATAAAGTTGGCTGGGTCAAGAAGGTAATGGTTGATTAAGAAGGATTTTGGGGTGGGTGCTGAATATGATCAAAATATATGATATTCTCAAAGAACTAATAAAAAAGAAAAAAATAAGACAGAAAGATTAAGAAAGATTCTTGATATTAACAATGTCACAGTAGGGGGTGGGGAGAGAAAATGAGAATTATGTATCTACCTAGTTGAGCCAAACTGTAAGAAATCCATTTAAAGTTGTTTTTGGTTTTCTAATTTTATTATGATATATATTAACTGCAGTACTAGGTATGGACTTGAGTTTCTTGTCACACAACTATCTTAAATCAAGAGTCTAGTTTTGAATTTATAATTTTAAAGTAGTGCTTAAGCATCTATTCTCTCCCCATGGCCCAACCTGAAAACAATTGAATTTCTCTTGAATTATCATCTTCACCACACCCCTTTTTGTATTTACTTACTCACACCAGAAACAATTACTGGTGATTGCCATATATCAAGCTTTGGGCTTACTGATTGGAATGATAACTTGAAGATACACAGATCCTGTGCTCAAGACACTTGTAACTAGGGATACTTGTATTCTTTATTTTTGTGGACAACATCATGTCTGGGCTATAATAATGTTACAGGAACAGTAAAGACCCAAAAAGAGTAGACTATTTTTGTCAAGAGAATAAAATCTCTGGCTGGGATGAAGACGTAACATCTGTTTCACAGGTCAGTGACCTGACTAAAGGATAACCCTTCAGGAAGGAGGAACCCTAGGAAGGTGGGTTCACTTTGAGTCATTCTAAAAAGATAGAGGGATGTCAACTATTTAATGAGCTAGTTTGCTTTGATTCTCTCTGTCAGCCTTTCTGGGGTGTGACTCCGAAGGGTATAGCTTTTTGTTTGTTTTCTCTTTTGTTTCCTTCTTTCAGGTGTTGGACAGAGCTGAAGCATGCTTTCTCTGGTTCTTTAGTCTTTTTCACTCTCCCCTAAAGCTCCCCTCTTGGCTGTGTCTGTTTGTCCACAGGGCATGTGGCCTCCATGGTGGCTTAATGAAAATGGCATGGATTGTGTTTCTTTCTGCAGATGCTGACATTTACAGCTTACCTGCCTGGCATTTTTCTTTTAAATTCTAATAAAGTTGTCCCCAAGCTTTTGTTTGTACCTGTTCTTAAAGCTGTCTTTCTTTTCTTTTCTTTCTTTCTTTCTTTCTTAAATAAACATAGGTGGATCTAGATTTCCTCAGTAACACCAAGTGAGCATGTGGGACTCCTTAAAATTTCTGATAACAAAGGTATAAGCATAAATTCTTCATAAAAGTAATAAAACAATGGTTCTAATTTTGCTTGAATGCCTCCTATAAGAACAACTGCTAAAGGTTCTCTTTTTTATTTGTAGCAGTAGGATTTGAACCCAGGGACTCGTATATGCCAGACAAGTGCTTTACTACTGAGTTACATACTTAGGGAAGTCCTTTTTTATATTTTTACTTTGAGGCAGTGTCTCACTAAGTTGCCTAGGCTGGCCTTGATCTTCTAGTCTTTCTTCTCTGTTTAGCTGTGACTGTAGCATGAACCTGGGACATACCTGGAACACTAATGGCTTCTCTCATTTGCCACATAAAACAACCCAAAGAGATGAGTGTTACTTCACATAAAAAGTGGAGGCAGGAGAAGATTAACAAAATCAGATGGGACTTTACAGAGTATAGGTAACAAAGTTAATCAAGGGGTCTAAATTTGTAGTGTATGTTTATCTGCAGTATTTTATGAAAGGAACATAAATTGATGAATTTATTGTTTTGTGGGTTAATTGAACTCTAAGGTCATTTTCACATTATGAGGCAATATTCTAAATATGAGTCATTGGATACAGGTGCTGATCTTCATGATTGAGTAGCAAGTACTGTTAACTGTGGAGCTCTTGCTCCAGTTCCCATGATCTTTATAATGGATCACCTGCAGGGTTGGTAGCACATAAGACTATTTTGGAAACATATAATAGTAAGACAGAAAGTTTTGGAAATGTTAGTATCTGTATAATACCTTTGGATTTCTCACTTCTGTCCTTTGAAGGTCTACATGTTTTGTTTATGTTAAAAACCTTGGGGCCATTAGACAGCTCAGTCAGCAAAAGTGCTTCCATTGCAAATCTGGTGATCTGATTTCAATTCCTGGAACCCATGTAAAAATAGCATGCTTGCACTTGTCATCCCAGCACTCCTAAGATGAGACTTAGGGAAGAGACAGGAGTATTAGCTAGAAGGTCACAATTGTAGTGCAGTAACAGAAACAAAAGTGAGAACTTGCCTCAAAACAAACAAATTAGCAAGCAAACAAACAGAAAAAAGGTAGACTTCTGAAAAGTTGTCCAAGTATCATGGTAATCTGTCCCCTCACAATAAATCTTTCAAAAACCCTTCTAGATCTTTGGTAAGTTTATGTTCCAGCTAGTAGTTCTCCCTATAGGTTTATTGCAGTTGTTTGGGGAACTAGGCTAACTTCCACTCATTCCATCGATTCCTAGCATTTCCTGCTCCTAAGTAGTTCCACATTCTATAAAATCCTAACATGACAGCTATTATAATTAACATATTGTATATGTTAAATCATTTTAACAGCAAATTGAGAAGTAGGAGCTGTGACCAGATGCTTTTCTTCTTTGTGTGTGTATGTGTGTGTGTGTGTGTGTGTGTGTGTGTGTGTGTGTGTGTGTGTGTGTGTGTTTGCTTATGTGGGCATTTTTGGAGGCTAGAAGTTGACAATAAGGATATATGAATCAATAGCTTCTCCACCTTATTTTTTGAGACAGAGTCTTTCACTGAACCTGGAGTTTACTATTTCAGCTATCCTGAGTACCCAGCAAGGTCCCAGTAATCACCAACCAGAATTGAAGGGATTAGAAAAGTTTATTTATTTCTTTTGTATGTGTGTGGGTGTATATATGACATGCTGTGTGTGAGGAGGTCAGAAGATGGCTTGCAGGATTAGATTCTTTTCTTTCAGTGTATATAGAGTTTCTGGGGGTAGATCTTAAGTTGTTAGGTTTGGCAACAAGGACTTCCCATTAAATCATCTCACTACTCTCAAATGAAAAGATTTTAGAAGAGTCTCACAATCTCTAGTGATTTCCAAATAATCAACAGGAGAATAACTCAAGTTCTGTTGACAGAAAAAGTTTTGAGAATCCTATTCTTTGAATTCTGAAAGTGGATTTGGACAAGATAACACTGGTAAAAACCATTTTTGGAGGCCAGAGACAATGTGTCAGTGTGTAAAATTGCTTGCTGTGCAAGCCTCAAGACCTCACTACAGTCCTTAGAACCCCCACAAAAGGTCAAGTGTTGTGAAGCAGAGCTGAAATCTCAATGTTCCTATGGCAAGATAGTAGGTGGATAAAGAAGAATTGATTAGGATTTTGTGTACTAGTCAGTCTTGGATACTACAATTTGCAGTAGATGCAATAAGAGAGATACCATCTCAGGAAAGTGGGAGGAAAGAAACAACTCCCAAAGTTGTCCAAGTTCCTCCATACTCAATCCATGGGATGGGTGCACATATGAACACATGCATTCACAAAACAACTTGCTGAATAAATGAGTGATGAAATATTGAAAAATCATTTTCTTTAAAGTCTTGGTAGAAGTAAATATTTCAGCATTTATATCACAACATCAAAACCATCTCTCATCAATTTTGCCATCAGATGGCTCACTCCCATCTTTCTCTCTCGTTTTTTCTACCTCAGATCCCCTTATTACTTACTTGGCTGTTTTTCTTCTTTGGGACGCCATTACTCAGGCATTCTTTACACTGATGTTTTATTTTCTTTCTGAAGCTAAACAATGAAGTTAATTTTGCTTCTTGGAAAGTCTTCTTTGGGCCAGAAGGATGCCTGTCAGAGCACATGTAGGTATCCTTCTGGCCCAAAGAATAAATGAAGCTAAGTTACAGGGTGAATTATAAGAACTGAGGGAATATTTACAGGTTCATTAAGAAGTTAATTCCCAAGACTTCTTGTTAGGCAAATTGTTCAATTTCTTCTTGATTCCCTGAATAGTTCAGTTTCCTATGGGGCTTGGATCATGTTTATAAGAAACCCATATGGACCATTTTAAATCTTCATGTAGAAAATGATGGAAAGTGGTAGTGTGTGTATATTTTCTGCACTCTTAGTCTCAAGCAAGCTCCTTTATTCCCAAACGATTGTAAAAAAATTTCCTGACAGGTCACTCCTGGGCTACTTCCAATCACTGCACTCAGCTCAACTTCCCGTGATCTTCCCATGTCCCTCCCCAGTGAATGTCCTGTGCTCCCCAAACACATTGTCTTCACATTCCACCAACTTAAGCCAGGTCCCACACACAGTGCCTAGGGTTGGTCTGGCTACTTCCACCAGAATTTCAGCAAACCTCTAGATTTGTGCCTCTACCTGACCTGCCTGCAATCACCCACAGATCCATTATGCATTGCTTTTCCAACGTTATTCTCCAGAGTCTATCAAGGTAACTCTCAGTTAAAAATCCAGTGTACTGACTAGTCTGGCTTCCCTTGCATGCACCACAAATGATTTCTAGGCTTCTGCCAGGCCCCTCCCTATCTATTTCCAAACTCAGGCTCCTCTCACATCACATTAAATTTTGTTGCCAGATAGATCTACCCCCAAACTCTAGGCTTTGACCAGGAGGCTCATTCTATACACCAGCCCAGTTTCTTCTGTCTGCCTGTCTCTACTCTAACCTCTAGGGTCAAACTGCCAAGATGGCCTTTCTTCTTCCCCAACCTTCTCTGTCCACAATAGACTCAGAAAGAAAAAAATCCCCATGCAAAGACATAATGCAAAAATGTAAAGAATATGAAAGATCAAACCAGTATCTTCTCTCCAAAGCATACTGATTCTGTAGAAATGTTTGCCAATGGTTTGTGAGTAGTTTGGTATTATTTCATCTATATTCATCAGGGAAATTGGACTGCAGTCCTCTTCCTTCTTTTGAGTGTTTATATGGTTAATGCACTGTGGTAACTGTGGCCTCATAAAATGAATTTGGCAATATCCCTTCCCTTGGAACAATTTGAAGAGTATTGGCAATAATTTCTTTAAAATTATTATAAAATTATGTGCTAAAACAGATGACCCTGGGTTTTTATTTTCTTTTGGTTGGCAGACTTCTAATGGCTCCTTCTATTTTCTTAAGGGTTAGAGGCTTATTTAAATTGTTTATCTGATATTGATTTAACTCTGGAAGGTGGTAACTATTGAGAAAATTACCCATTTCTTTTTGATTTTCCAAATTTGTGGAGTACAGGCATGTAAAGAATGACCTAATGATTCTTTGGATTTCATCAGTTTCTGTTGTTGTGTTCCCTTTTCATTTCTGAGTTTGTTAATTTAGATAGTCTCTCTTATGCACTTTATTTTCTGGTCCAATCAATTTGATGTTCTGATTGCCTATTATGCTTCTTATACATTTACAGGCATCTACTTTTGGTTTGGAAAATTTTCCTATGATTTTGTTGAAGATATTTCTGGGCCTTTGAGCTCTGATTCTTCTCCTTTTTCTACTCTTATTATTGTCACATTGGGTGTTTTCACAGTGCCCCATATTTTCTGGATGTTTCATGTCAGGAATTTTTTATATTTAGCATTTCCTTTTACTGATTTATCTATTTCTTATACCCTATATTCAATGTCAGAGATTTTTTTATATTTATTTTTTTTATTAGTTCAAATTAGGAACAAGCTTGTTTCACATGTCAATCCCTCCTCCCTCTCCCTCCCCTCACCCTTACTCCTCCTACCCTACTCCGACCTACCCCCTTCCCCATCAACCTTCCACTCCCCAGGCAGGGTAGGGCCCTCAACGGGGGCTCCGAAAGTCCACTACATCATCCTGGGCTGGGCCTAGGCCCTTCCCCATGTGTCCAGGGCAGGAGTGCATCCCTTCACATGTGATGGGCTCTCAAAGTCCCTTCTTGCACCAGGGAAAAATACTAATCCACTACCATTGGCCTCCTAGAGTGCAGAGGCTTCCTCACTGACATCCATGTTCAGGGGTCTGGATCAGTCCTGTGCTGGGCTCCCAGAGAGCATCTGGGGTCGATGTGTTCCCCCTTGTTCAGGCCAGCTGTTTCTGTGGGTTTCTCCAACCTGATACTGACCCCTTCGATCTTCATTCCTCCCTCGCTTCAACTAAGTTCCAGAGTTCAGTTCAGTGTGTATCTGTGGATGTCTGCCTCTGCTTCCATCAGCCACTGGATGGGGGCTCTAGGATGGCATAAAAATAGTCATCAATCTCATTTTAGGGAAAGGGCATTTAGGCTATCCTCTCCACCATTGCCTGGATTGTCAGTTCATGTCATCCTTGTAGATCTCTGGAAGTCTCCCTAGTGCCAGATCTCTCTTCGGACCTATAATGGCTCCCTCTAATATGGTATCTCTCATCATGCTCTCCTCTATTCTTCCCCCAACTCAATATTTCTGCTCCTCCTTTTCCTCCTCCCTTCTCCTCTTCTCCTGCTCTCATTTTGGCAGCTCCCCCTACCCTCATGCTCAGGAGTTCCTACCCCTTCCCATTCCTGGAGTCCATGCATTTATCCCCTAGGGTACTTCATGTTTCCTAATTTCTTTGGTGAAAAGGATTGTAGGCTGGTAATACTTTGCTCTATGTCAAAATTCATATATGAGTGAGTACATACCATGTTTGTTTTTTGTGACTGGATTACCTCACTCAGGATGGTTTCTTCTAGTTCTATCCATTTGCCTGTGAATTTCAAGATTCCATTGCTTTTTTCTGCCTGCTGAGTAGTACTCCATTGTATAAATGTACCACATTTTCTCTATCCATTCTTCAGTTTAGGGGCATCTAGGTTGCTTCCACATTCTGGCTATTACAAACAATGCTGCTATTAACATGGTTGAACATAAGTCCTTATTGTATGAATGTTAATTATTTGTGTATATACCCAAGAGAGGAATTACTGGATCTTGAGGTAGACTGATTCCCATTTTTCTGAGCAACCGCCATACTGATTTCCAGAGTGGTCTTACACCAGCAATGGAGGAGTGTTCCTTTTTCTCCACATCCTCTCCAGGATAGATTGTCAATGGTATTTTTGATTTTAGCCATTCTGGCTGGTGTAAGATGGTATCTCAGAGTTGTTTTGAGTTGCATTTCTCTGATGGCCCAGGATTTTGAGCACTTTCTTATGTGCCTTTCAGCCATTTCAGATTCCTCTGTTGTGAATTCTCTATTTAGTTCTGCACCCCACTTTTTAATTTCATTGTTTGGTGTTTTGGTGGCTAGCTTCTGGATTTCATTGTATATTTTGGAAATCAGCCCTCAGTGAGATGTGGGGTTGGTGAAGATCTTTTCCCATTCTGTCAGCTGCTATTTTGTCTTACCGACTATGTCCTTTGCCTTACAGACGCTTCTCAGTTTCAGGAGGTCCCATTTATTAATTGAAGATCTCAATGTCTGTGCTATTGGTATAATATTCAGGAAACTATCTCCTGTGCCTATTCGTTCATGGGTATCTCCCACGTTCTCTTCTAGAATATTCAGTGTGGCTGGATTTATGCCGCGATCTTTGATCCATTTGCACTTAGGTTTTGTGCATGGTGACAGATATGGATCTATCTGCAATCTTCTGCATGTCCGAATCCAGTTGTGCCAGCACCATTTGTTGAAGATGTTATCTTTATTCCATTGAATAGATTTAGCATCTTTGTCAAAAATAAGGTGTTCATAGGTGTGTGGGTTAATATCAGGGTTTTCAATTCAATTTCATTGGTCTATCTGTCTATTTGTGTGCCAATACCAAGCTGTTTTCAGAACTATGGCTCTAAAATAGAGCTTGAAGTCAGGGATGGAGATGCCACCAGAAGATCCTTTATTGTACAGAGTTGTTTTGGCTATCCTGGTTCTTTTGTTTTTCAATATAAAGTTGAGTATTGTTTTTTGAAGGACTGTGAAGAACTGTGTTGGGATTTTGATGGGGAGTGCATTGACTCTGTAGATTACTTTGGCAAGACTGCCATTTTTACTATGTTAATTCTACCTATCCAAGAGCATGGGAGATTTTTCCATTTTCTGGTATCTTCTTTAATTTCTTTCTTTAAAGACTCAAAGTTCTTACTGTACAGGTCTTTTGCTTTTTTTGGTTAGTGTTACCCCCAGATATATTATGTTGCTTGTGGATATTGTGAAGGGTGATGTTTCTCTGATTTCTTTCTCATTGCATTTATCATCTGTATAAAGTAGGGCTACTGATTTTTTTTTTGAGTTAATATTGTATCCTGCTATCTTGCTGAAGGTGTTTATCAGCTATAGGAGTTCCCTGGTAGTTTTTCAGGTCACTTATGTAGACTATCATGTCATCTGCAAACAGTGAAAGTTTGACTTCTTCCTTTCCAATTTGTATCCCTTTGATCTCCTTTTGTTGTTTTATTGCTCTACCTAGAATTTCAAGTACAATATTGAAGAGATACGGAGAGAGTGGACAGCCTTGTCTTGTTCCTGATTTTAGAGGAATCGCTTTGAGTTTCTCTCCATTTATTTTGATGTTGGCTGTTGGTTTGGTGTATATTGCTTTTATCATGTTCAGATATGTTCCTGTCATTCCTATTCTCTCCAAGATCTTTATCATGAAGGGATGTTGGATTTTGTCAAAGGCTTTTTCAGCATCTAGTGAGATGATCATGTGGTTTTTCTTTTTCAGTTTTTTTATATGGTGGATTATATTGATGGATTTTCATATGTGGAACCATCCTTGCATCCCTCAGATGAAGCCTACATGATCATAGTGGATGATTTTTCTGATGTGTTCTTGGATTCAATTCGCCAATATTTTGTTGATTATTTTTGCATCTATGTTCATGAGGGATATTGGTCTTTTTTAGTTGTATCTTTGTGTGGCTTGGGAATCAAAGTGATTATAGCTTCATAAAAAGAATTTGGCAATATCCCATCTGCTTCTATTGTATGGAACAACTTCTGAGTACTGGTATTAGCTCTTGTTTGAATTTCTGGTAGAATACTGCAGTGAAGCCATCTGGCCCTGGGATTTTTTTGGTTGGAAGGCTTTTAATGACTGCTTCTATTTCATTCAGGGTTATAGGATGATTTAAACTGCTTATCTGTACTTGGTTTAATTTTGGTAAGTGATATCTATCCAGAAAACTGTCCATTTCCTTTAGATTTTTGAATTTTATGAAGTACAGATTTTCAAAGTATTACCTGATGATTCTCTGAATTTCCTCAGTGTCTATTGTTAACCCCCCCTTTCATTTCTGATTTTGTTAATTAGCATGCTCTCTCTCTCTGCCTTTTGGTTAGTTTGGATAGAGGTTTGTCTATTTTATTGATCTTCTCAAAGAACCAACTCTTTGTTTCATTGATTCTTTGTAATGTTTTCCTAGTTTCTACTTTATTGATTTCAGCCCTCAGTTTGATTATTTCCTGGCCTCTACTCCTCTGTGTTGAGTTTGCTTCTTTTTGCTCTAAAGCCTTCAATTGTTTTGTCAATTCTCTCATGTGACTATTCTCCAGTTTCTTCATATGAGCACTTAGTGCTGTGAAATTTCCTCTTAGCTCTGCTTTCAAAGTGTCCCATAAGATTGGGTATGTTGTGTCTACATTCTCATTAAATTCTAGGAAGTCTTTAATTTCTTCTTTTTATTTCTTCCTCAACCCAGGAATGGTGCAATTGGGTGTTTTTCATTTTCCACGCAAATGTAGGTTTTCTGCAATTCATATTGCTGTTGAATTCTAGCTTTAATGCATGGTGGTCTGATAAGATACAGGGGGTTATTTCAATTCTTTTGTAACTGTGGAGGTTTGCTTTGTTGCCAACTCTGTGGTCAATTTTAGAGAAGGTGCCATGGGGCACTAAGAAGAAGGTATCTTCTTTTGTGTTTGGATGGAATGTTCTATAGATATCTGTTAAACCCAGTTGAGTCATAACTTCTGTTAGATCCTTTGTTTCTTTGTTAAGTTTTTGTCTGCTGGTTCTGTCTAGAGGTGAAAGCGGCGTGTTGAAGTCTCCTATTATAAGTGTATGTGGTTTTATGTGTGGTTTGAGTTTTAGTAATGTTTCTTTAACAAATGTGGGTGCCTTCCTATTTGGGACATAGATGTTCAGGATTGAGACTTCCTCTTGAAGGAGTTTTCCTGTGATGAGTATGAAATGTCCTTCTTTATCTCTTTTGATTGATTTTAGTTTGAAGTCTAATTTGTTAGATATTAGGATTTCTACACCAGCTTGTTTCTTGGGCCCATTTGATTGGAAAATCTTTTCCCAACCCTTTACTCCAAGGTAATGCCTGTCTTTGAAGTTGAGGTGTGTTTCTTGTATACAGCAGAAGGATGGATTCTGTCTTCGTATCCATTCTGTTAGCCTATATCTTTTTATGGGCAGGTTAAGACCATTGACATTGAGGGATATTAATGTCCATTGATCATTGGTTCTTGTTTGTTTTGGATTTATTTTTGGTGGTGTCATTGTGTGTGTATTTCAGCCTCCTGTTTCTTTTCATGTTCGGTAGAATTGGATCATCTATTGTCCATATTATTTTGATTGTAGTTATGTTCGTTGGGTTGGAGTTTTCCTTCTAGAACTTTCTGTAGTGCTGGATTTGGGGATGTGTATTGTTTAAGTCTGGTTTTGTCATGGAATATCTTGTTTTCTCCATCTATAGTGATTGAAAGCTTTGTTGAGTATAGTAGTCTGGGTTGGCATCCATGCTCCCTTAGTGTTTGTAGGATATCTATACAGGACATTCTGGCTTTCAAAGTTTCCATTGAGAATACAGGTGTGATACTGATAGGTCTGTCTTTATATGTTACTTGGCCTTTTTCCTTTGCTGCTCCTAATATTTTCTCTTTATTCTGAAGGTTTGGTGTTTTGATTATTATGTGTTGAGGGGACTTCTTTTTATGGTCCAGTCTGTTTGGTGTTCTGTAAGCTTCTTGTACTTTCATAGGCATATCCTTCTGTAGGTTGTGCAAGTTTTCTTCTATGATTTTGTTGAATATGCTTTCTGTACCTTTGAGCTGTATTTCTTCACCTTCTTCTATACTTATTATTCTTTGGTTCCACCTTCTCATGGTGTCCCATATTTCCTGGATATTTTGTGTTAAGGATTTGTTGGACTTGAGATTTTCTTTGGTCGATGATTGTATATTCTCTAGGGAGTCTTCAACAACTGAGATTCTCTCTTCCATCTCTTGTATTCTATTGGTTATACTCACATCTTTAGTTCCTGATCATTTATATAGCCTTTCTATTTCTAGCATCACCTCATTCTGTGCTTTCTTTATTGTTTCTATTTCACTTTCATGCCTTGAACTGTTTTGAGTGCTCCCTTCACTGGTTTGGTTGTTTTTTCTTGGCTTTCTTCAGATTCTTTGAGAGATTTGTTTACTTCTTGAATTCTTTGTTTTGTCTTTTCCTCCATTTCGTGTAATTTTTTGCTTGTTTTTTCTTCCATTTCTTTAAGGGATTTTCTTGTTTCCTCTCTAAAGGACTCTATCATCTTCCTAAGATAATTTTTGAGGTCCATCTCTTCTTCATGCTCTGTATTGGGTTTTTCAGATCTTGTTGGTGTGGAGTCCCTAGATTCTGGTGGTGTCACATTGGTTTTTCTGTTGAGTGTGTTCTTACTCTGTCTTCTTCCCATCCCTTCTTCCAGTGAGTGCAGGTGGCTCAGCTTCTGGCAGCAGAGGGATTGCAGAGAGTGGTAGGTTGACAAGGTTGGGGTATGTCCAAACTCAGTGTGGACCTTCCTGATGCTCATGCACCCTCTGAGGTTAGGGCACCGCCTCAGGACAGAGGGCAGTGTGTAGACAGGGGTGAGGTGTGTCCACACTCAGGGTGGAGCTTCCCAGACTGGGGAGGTCAGGCAGAAGCGAGCAGGTGTTGATGGAGGAGGTTTGGGGCCAGGCAAAGCATCCCCCAGACTCACCTGAGGCTAGGGCACCCACCACCAGACAAAGGGCAGGGTGTAGACAGGGGTGAGGTATGTCCACACTCAGCTGTCAGAGATTTTTTATTCCACCTCTAGTACTCTATTGGTGAAGCACTCCTCTGTAGTTCTCTTTTGAAATCCTCAGTTTTCCCTTCCAGAATACCCCAAATGTGTGTTTTCTTCATTGCTTCTATTTCTATTTTCAGGTCTTGAATGGTTTAATTCTTTTTCATCATCTCCTTGTTTTTCTTTAAGGGGTTTATTCATTTCTTCCACTCTTTTGTTCATGTTTTCCCTGTTTTCAGTATGGGATTTATTCATTTCCTTTTTAAGGACCTCTACCATCTACAAATAGTTTTAAGGTCTTTTACTTATACTTCAGCTATGTTGAAATATTCAGGGCCTGCTGTGTTAGGATAGCTGAGCTCTAGTAGAGGAATATTGCCCTGGTTGTTATTGATTGTATTCTTATGTTGACAAATAAGCATCTGGGTTTGGAGTGATTACAGGTCTGGGTGCTAGTTTGTGGTTTGTCTTTGTTGGGTGAGTGTTTTATTTCTTGGTTTCTGCTTCCTCTCTGAATTTCTAGACTGTTTATTGGCTGTGTGATTCCTGTTTTACTGCTGTGTGATTCCTGTTTTACTGGCCTTCTTGGCTAGTATATTCATGGTGAATGCTTGCTAGAGGTGGAAGCTAGGAGAAGAGGAGTCAAGGGGGTGATGCTCTGTTTCAGTGCTAGACTAGTGGTGACCCTGAGGATTGGGTCTATGTTAACAGAGAGATTGGAGAAGGTTGGCAGGTGTCCCACCTGGTCTTCAGGTAGGTGTGACCTGTGGTTCATCAGGGGCTATATGCCTGAGTTGGGGGATGGGACACAGTACCTAGGGTTGGGGGAAGGGGAGGGAGAAGGATTGATATGTGAAGCAAGCTTGAACTAAAAAAATTAATTACAAAATAAATAAATAAATAAATAAATATTTAGCTAACTAAATAATTTATTTAGAAAATTTGAGGTTTATTTTATTTTTAAAATTAATTTTTAAAAATTGAAAATAGGTTCTTCTCTAATATAATATATTATGACCACAGTGTTTCCTCTCTCAATTACTCGCAGCTCCCATCATCTTCCCTCTCCCTAAGATCCACTCTTCTTCCATCTCCTATTCAGAGGAAGAGCAGGTTCCAAAGAGATAACAACTAAACACAACAAAGTAAGTTACAAGAGACAAAGCAAAAGCACTCATATCAAGGCTAGACAAGCTGACCAAATAGGAGGAACTGAGTCCCAAGAGTAGGTAAAAGAGTCAGAGATAAACCCACTCTCACCATTAGGAGTATCACAAAACACAAAACTATCAGCCATAACATATATGCAGAGGAGCTGGTGCAGAACCGTACAGGCTTCTTGCTTGCCAATTCAGTCTCTGTGAACCCATATATGAGCCCTGCTTAGTGTATTTGGTGAGTGATGTCCTCCTGCTGTCCTTCATCCCCTCTGACTCCTACAATTCTTCCTCTACCTCTTCCATGTATTCCCTGAGCTTCAATGGGAAAGACCCAATGGAGACCTCAAAATTTGAACTCTTTCAGCATTGTTCAGCTGTGTGTTCTGCTGCTATTCCCATCTACTGCTGGAGGAAGCCTGGCCCCAAAGGAGACTCAGCTGTCCTGAAACTGAAAAGGATCCAGTGGTCTGAACTGACAAGCCAAAAAGCACTGCTCCTGGAGTGGGATCCCAAACATGACCCTTGGAAAATTCAAGGGATATCTTACCGGATTGCAGCTAACAGGCAAATGAGTGGGTTTCAGAGATGCTTAGTTGGAAAAGTGACCTGGTTGAAGTACACAGGTTCCCAGCACATCTCAAGACTGTCACAGGCAGGAGAAAATGTCAGGGAAACCTGCAGAGTCTTACGGCACTAATGTTATTCTTTTGCTTAAATTAGAAATGAAGAAGGGGCAGGATGAGACACAAAATGAGACATATGACTAAGAGACATATTAAACAATTTATTATAGGTCCGGCAGAGTAGAGAGACTAAGAGAGTAGAGGAACAGGGTTAATGGCTGACCACCATGCCTGATTGCCATAGAGAGGCAAAGAGAGTGTAAGAGAAAAAGTAGAGAGAAGAGGGGAAGAGAGAGAGAGAGAGAGAGAGAGAGAGAGAGAGAGAGAAGAAGATGCAGAGAGCTCATTTCTGATTTCATAATTCAGATATTCTCTATATACTTTTTAATTAGTTTGGATAAGGATTTGTCTATCTTGTTGATTTTTCTCAGAGTCAACTCTTTGTTTCATTGATTTATTGTACTGTTCTCTTTGTTTCTATTTTATTTACTTTAATCCTGAGCTTGAAGATATCTTGCCATGTACTCATTTTGGGTGTGGTTTCTTCCTTCCTTCCTTCCTTCCTTCCTTCCTTCCTTCCTTCCTTCCTTCCTTCATTCCTTTGTTCCTTCATTCCTTCCTTTGTTCCTTCCTTTGTTCCTTCCTTCCTTCCTTCCTTTCTTCCTTTATTGTTCTAGATCTTTCAGGTGTGCTATTGATTTGCTAATATGACATCTCTTTAGCTGTTTTTTTTATGTAGATACCTAGTGCTAGGAACTACCTCTTGGTACCCATTTTATTGCATTCCATAGTGTTCCAGATTTCCTGGATTAGTTGTGTCAGGAATTTTTTTAGATTTAATATTTCTTTTGACCAACATATTTATGTTTCCTATTATTTCTTCAATGCCTGAGATTCTTTTTTCCACCTTTTGTATTCTGTTGGTGAAACTTGCCCTCTGTAGATCCTTTTTGAATTTTCAATTTCCCAATTCTAATATTTTATCAATTAGGTTTTTTCATCAATTCTCCTTCTATCTTTAGGTTTTGAACAATTTTATTCATTTTGTTTTGCTGTTTGTGTTTTCCTTCATTTCTTTAAGGGGTTAATCATTTCCTCACATTGTTTGCATTTTTCTGGATTTCTTTAAGGCATCTATTAATTTCCCTAGTAACAGCTTCTGTCATCTTCACACAGGCTGTTTTTAGGTCTTTGTTCTTGGGCTTCATCTGTGTTGTCATATTCAGTGCTTGCTATGGTGGAGTTGCTAGGTTCCAGTGGAGACATGTTTTCCTGTTATTGATTGTGTTTTTATAGTGATGTCTAGGTATCTGCTACTGTGATCATTTTAGGCCAGGGTGATACATTTGGCTTTATCTCTATTGGGTATGTTTTTGTTCACTGATTTCTACATTTGGAGAGTGTGATGGCAGTCAGTGTGCTGCCATGTAGAAAATTTTATGTGGATCTGTTTCCATGGTCTGTTCAGTTGTTGTGCTCCCAAAGTATGCCCTTTTGTGAATTGTTGGAGAGAGACTAGAAGGGGAAGATCTGTGGGATCCATAGGAGATGGGAAGAGGAGGTCACAGAAGGTGGTCATAGGTGTTTTGCTGTTGAACTGGGGGAGAAAATGGGGAGTTTGACTTAGGGGAACAGAGGGAGGGAGAAGAGAAGATTTGCAGGCAGCCAAATCTAGTTTTCTGGAAGGCATGGCATATGGAGTAGGGTCAAACTTAAGACAGGCATTTACCTAAATTTTCAAGATGTTAAAATGAATTCTGATATTTTTGTTTTTATCTATAGACAAATGCTATTCTCAGCCTCAGTCAGTAAATCCTTTCTTTGAAATCAGTGACAGTTAGTACAGAAACACATGGATGCTCGACATGCTGAGAATAAGTGGTAGTTGAGCATTTAACTCTAAGCAAGGAGTTAAATTACAATATCTATATATCTATACACTACATCATCTAATGTTGGGAAACATCTCAAAGAAGAGCATAGAAAGAATGTAATAACCAGAAGATAGGGAGAAAGGCTGTGAAATTCTGTCCACCAGATATGGCACAGTCAAAGTAATCATGACTTTAGTGAAGTGTTGGTTGTCTGCATAAGACTGTAACTACCAACAGTCAATCACAGATAAGAGATCAAAATAAAGGGCTCTTAATGGCTTTGATGAACTGTGGTTTACTAACAGGTTCTGCCAAAGGTTCAATAATTGTTTTCAGTTGCATACATGGAGGAGCCTACCAAGCTTTAGCTGGTAGTACCAAACCCATGGTCACAGAATGATCCTGAGTGAACTCACTGGGCCTCCAAAACAAAACAAACAAAAAAATGCAACAAAAATTATGAATGGAGAAAGTCTACTATCAGTAAGAATAAAATGTTTATAGTGATGAAATGGAGATCATAATGGGTACAATAATAAGTGAATGCTATACACATAAAATAAATAAATATTATATCATAGACATATAATATATATGAATATATATAATTGTCAAGAATTGATCTAACCAAATAAAATTTCAACTCATACTTATTGTTTTTTCTATATATTCTGATAAAGGACTTTCTGTGCAAAATATAAGGTAATGATGAAAATATCAATGATACTTAAAAAAACCACAAGATATTATTTGTATTTTACAATATTTTCTTAATATTTGTAGTTACAACATAGCCTCATATGTAAGACATATTCTCATACTTGAAATTTACATTTGCACATTTTCTGACATAGTTTCTCTTTGTCTTTGCTGGAATATATTGAAGAATTTCTGTTTGGTGATTTTGTTACATGTTTCATTTATTTTGCTGTGATTCTCATGTCTCAGTCTCCTTATTGTTGTGTTTTCAGGGGTGTGCCTCTATATAAACTTGTGGTATATGTTTTAATTTAAGAACCTTGTTGGGGTGAGCTGAAATTATGAAGATAACTAATATTTGTATTCTAGACCTGGAGTATCATGGGATCTTCTGTGAGGAATTCTTCCCATTTATAGAGCAGGTCTTTAAGGAGTTGTACTCCTGGGAGAAGAATGGCAGGTAAAAATTATCACTGCTCTAAAGTGGAGTTTTGGTTATTGAACCCACAGAGATGAAAGATCACATGATTTAGGCTGTAATCTAATTAAATATCCTTGACCCTGCAGGAATCACATCCAGATCCTCCTTGCAAAGAAGATATTTCTGACTCCTGGAGTCTGTCTGAATTTCCTGAGACAAATCATCCATTCCCAACATCCAAGTGAGATATTAACATCACTCCCAAGCAGATAATAGCATTTCAGCAAATCTGGGGCAAATATGAGAGGTGATTATACTGGAATTCTTTGTGGGAGTCAATGTTATAAGATTTCATTAAGATGATGAGTAAACAGTAGTAGAAAAAAAAACAATGACATCTTGAAATTTGCAGGCAAATTAATGGATTTACAATGAAAACATCCTGCGTGAGCTAACCCCGACCCAGAAAGACAAGCACTGTATGTACTTACTCATAAGTGGATAATAGACATAAAGCAAAGGATAACCAGGTTACAATTCACAACTCCAGAGAAGCTAGGTAAAATGTAGGACCCTAAGAGGGACATACAAGGAGGGCTCCAGGAAGGTGAAAAGGTTAATATATCCTGGTTAAACTGAGAGTGGGGTAAAAAGGAAGGCATGGGGGGTGAGAACATGAGGGATTCAGATGGCCAAGTTGGAGGAGGGAGTGAGAATGAGAGCAATGAAAGGGACATCTTTATAGAGGGAGCTATTATGGGTTTAGAGAGAAACCTAGTGCTAGAGAAATTCTCAGGAATCCACAAAGATGACCCCAGCTAAGACCCCTAGCAATAATGGAGTAGATTCCTGAGCTGGCCTTTCCCTATAATCAGATTAGTGACCATCCTAACTACCATCATAGCATGGACATCTAGTAACTGATAGAAGAAGATGCAGTGATCCACAGTCCAGAACTGGGCTTACCTCTAGAGTTCATTTGAAGAGACAAAGGAGAGATCATGTGAGCATGGGGTGGTCAAGATCATGATGGGGAAAACCACAGAGACAGCTGACTTGAGTTAGTGGCAGCTCAAGGACTCTGGATTGCCACATGGGGAATCTACATGTGATTGAACTAGGCACTCTAAATGTGGGTGATGGTTATGTGGCTTGATTTGTTGCAGAGGGGCTGGCAGTAGAATTAGGACTTACTGCATGTACATGAACTAGCTTTTTGGAACACATTACTTATGGTGAGGGACTTGGTGCTGCCTCAAATTGGTACCCCAGACTTTGGCAACTTTCCAAAGGAGATCTTATCCCCTCTGAGGAGTAGATGGGGGTTTGGATGGGAGAAGGGGGGGAGGCAGAGGAGAGAGAGGGAGGGGTAACTGAGTGGGAATGTAAAAACAATAAAAAAGAAAAACAAAGATGATGAGAAATAAAACTCTCAATATTCCCATACTGCTCCAATTAATGGTCTGTAATCATATGTTTCCATTGGTACCCTACTGGCTCTAACTGAGCTCCTCTAATATTCTTACCAAGAACAGGTCCTATTTCTTTCTGACTAAAGATTTGTCTCTTTTCAAATATGAAGAAGCTTCCAAGGGAGACACAACAAAGACTTGATCCCAGACAGAGAACTCAGAACAGACACAATAATGATTCCACCAAAGTCTAACTTGGATAACCAGAGAGTTTATTGAGATTACTCAAGTTGATGAATCACTTAGAAAGCAGGGAGACTCAAATGCAGCTGTATCACCAAAAGCTCACCCCTACACTGATGATAACTCAGGAAATCTGAATAACCAGAAAGGCTTTGTGTATGGCATGAAGGCTCCACATGCTGTAAAGTCACCCACCTGTGGCAAAATCATCTTTATTTAGGCAGCTCTGATAGTCAGTGTCTCCTCCCATAGTGAAATCTAAGTCTTATGACTCCCCTCCTTCCTTTCTGGGGAGAGTTTCAATTCAGAGGACATCACAAGACTATATAAGAGACTTTTTAAAAAAAACTGTCTTAATTACATTGTGTGTGTGTGTGTGTGTGTGTGTGTGTGTGTGTGTGTGTGTGTTCAAGCATAGCAAGTTGAATGTACACATGAATGTGGAAAACAAACACTAATGTCAGGTGTCTTCTATAGGAGACATTTATTTTTTAAATATTTTTAAGATTTTTCTTTTAATATGAATTTTTCTGTGTGTGTGTGTGTGTGTGTGTGTGTGTGTGTGTGTGTGTGTGTGTGTGTTGCATATATGCACATGAGTTTAAGTGTCCTCAGAGGTCAGACACATTCACGAAATAACCTGTTGTAAAACACCTGGCATGGTTGCTGACAATAGAACTTTGATACTCTACCATAGCAGTATGCATTCTCTTTATTTTATTGTTTTAAAACACTCTTATTTTACATACTAATCCCAGTTCCCTTTTCCTCCCATCCTCACACTCTCCCCACTATCTCCCCAAATCCCCCATCCGCTCCTCAGAGAGGGTATTGCCTCCCTTGGGGAATTATTAAACTCTGTCACATCATTTGGGACAGACCAAGCTCCTCCTAACCCCCCTCCAGTTATCTAGGCTGAGGAAGGCATCTCTTAAAAGGCCAGTTCATGCACTAGGAATAAATACTTGCCACACAGCCAGTGGCCCCATAGACTTTTCAAGCAACCCAACTGACACCCATATTCAGAGAGCTTAGTTTGGTCTTATGCAACTTCCCCAGTTGTCAGTCTGGAGTCAATGAACTTCCACTTGCCTAGGTTAGATGTTTTTGTGGTTTTTCCCAATGTTGTCTTGGCCCCTTGCTCATCACTACTTCCTTTCTGCAACTGGACTATAGGAGTTCTGCCTAATGCTTAGCTGTTGACCTCTGCTTCTGCTTCTGCTTCCATCAGCTACTGGATGAATGCTCTATGATGACATTTAAAATAGACACCAATCTCATGATTGGGGAATGGCATTTAAGATAATATCTCCACTATTAGATTCTTAGTTGGATGTCATCCTTGCAGATTCCTGGGAATTTCCCTAGTGTCAGGTTTATCATTAACTCCATAATGACTCTCTCTTTCAAGGTATCACTTTCCTTGCTCTCCCTCTCTGTCCTTCCCCAAACTTGAACCTTCCATCCCTCATGTTCTCCTTCCCCCTTCCTGTCTTCCCTTCTCTCTTTCCTACCTTCATTTCCCTCCCTCCTTGTACCAAATCAACTCAGAAGATCTCTTCCATTTCTCCTTCTCATATATATATATATATATATAATCTTAGGGTACTCCTTGTTTCCTTGCTTTTCTGGATTGTGGATTGTAGGCTGGTTATCTTTTGCTTTATGTCTAATATCCATTTATCAGTTAGCAAATACCATGTTTGTCTTTCTATGTCTGTGTTACTTCACTCAGGATAGTTTCTTTTAGTTTCATCCATTTGCATGCAAATTCAAGACATCATTGTTTTTTTTTTGTTTGTTTGTTTGTTTTTTCCACTGAGAAGTACTATATTGTATAAATGTACCACATTTTCTGTAACCCTTCCTCAGTTGAGGAGCATCTAGGTTGTTTCAAGGTTCCGGCTATTACAAATAGTACTGCTATACTGCTATAATCATATTTGAACACAAGTCTCTGTGGTATGACTGTGCATCATTTGGGTACATGCACAAGAGTGGTATTGCTGGGTCTTGAGGTAGATCAATTCCCAATTTTCCAAGAAACTACCATACTGATTTCCAAAGCAGCTGAACAAGTTTGAAGTCCTACCAGTAATGGATGAGTATTCCCCTTAATCCACATCCTTTCCAGCATGAGCTGCCATTAGTGTTTTTTGACCTTAGCCATCAGACAGGTGTAAGATGGTATCTCACAGTTGTTTTGATTTGCATTTCCCTCATGGCAAAGGATGTTGAGCAATCCCTTCAGTGCATTTCAGCTATTTGAAATTCCTGTTTTAAGAATGATCTATTTATCACTGTACCTCACTTTTTAATTGGATTATTAGATGTTTTGGTGTCTAGTTTATTGAGTTCTTTGTATATTTTGGAGATCAATCCCCTGTCAGATGTGGGGTTGGGGAAAACCTTTTCTCATTCTGTAGGCTGTCATTTTGTCTTACTGACTTTATCCTTTGCATTACAGAAATTTCTTAGTTTCAGGAGGTCCCATTTATAAATTGTTGATCTCAGTATCTGTGCTACTGGTGTTATGCTCAGGAAGCTGTCTCCTGTGTCAATTAGTTCAATAGCACTTCCCACTTTCCCTTCTAAGAGATTCAGTGTGGCCGAATTTATGTTGAGGTCTTTGATGCATTTGTACTTAAGTTTTGTGCATGGTGATAGATATGGATCTATCTGAAATCTTCTACAAGTCAGCATCCAGTTATGCCAGCACCATTTGTTGAAGACACTTTCTTTTTTTCCATTGAATAATTTTAGCTTTTTGTCAAAAATCAGGTCATCATAGGTGTGTGGATTGATATCAGCATCTTCAATTCCATCCCAGTGGTTCACCTGTCTATTTATGTGCCAATACCAAGCTGTTTTCACCACTATACCTCTATGATAGAGCTTGAAGTCAGGGATTGTGATGCCTCTCAAAGTTCATTTATTGTACATGATTGTTTTAGCTATCCTGTTTTTGTTTTTTTTTTTTCATATGAAGTTGAGAATTGTTCTTTCAAGTTCTGTGAATAATTGTGCTTGGATTTTGATGGTGATTGCATTGAATCTTTACTTTTGGTAAAGTAGATTACTTTTGGTAAGATTGAAATTTTTATTATGTTGATTCCACCTCTCCAAGAGCATGGGAGACCTTTCCATTTTGTTATATCATCTTAATTTTTTTTCTTTAAAGTCTTAAAATTCTTGTCATACAGATCTTTCACTTGTTTGGTTAGAGTTACACCAAGATATTTTATGTTGTTTGTGGCTATTGAGAAGGGTGATGTTCCTACGATTTCTTTTTCCTTTTTCTTTTTCTTTTTCTTTTTCTTTTTTTTTTTTTTTTTTTGGTTTTTCAAGACAGGGTTTCTCTGTATAGCTTTGGAGCCGATCCTGGCACTTGCTCTGGAGACCAGGCTGGCCTCGAACTCACAAAGATCTCCCTGCCTCTGCCTTCTGTATATTGCCTTTATTATGTTTAGGCATGTTCCTTGTATCTCTGATGTCTACAAGACCTATGTAATGAAGGGATGTTGGATTTTGTCAAAGCATTTTTCAGCTTCCACATGAGATTATCATGCATTGTTTTCCAGTTTGTTTGTATGTTGGATTACACAGATTTTCTTTTGTTGAAGCATTCCTGCATCTCTGGGATGAAGCTTACTTGATCTTGGTGGATTATTTTTTAATGTGTTCTTCAGTCCAGTTTGCCATTATTTTATTGAGTATTTTTAGATAAATGTTCATGAGGAAGATTGGCCTGTAATTCTCTTTCATAGTTGCATCCTTGTGTGGTTTGGGGTACCAGAGTAACTGTAACCTCATAAAAAGATTTTGGCAATGACCCTTCTGTTTCTGTTGTGTGGAAAAACTTGTGGAATATTGGTTTAAACTCCTGTTTGAATTTCTGGTAGAATTCTTCACTGAAACCATCTGTCCCTGTGGCTTTTTTTCAGGTGGGGGGCAGAAAGTTTTGGTGATTGCTTCTATTTCTTTAGGGGTTATAGGTCTATTTAAATTGTCTAATCTGTTCTTGATTTAATTTTGGTATGTAATACCTACCCAGAAAATTATCCATTTCCTTTAAAAATTTCAATTTTGTAGAACACAGGTATTCAAAGTATGATTTGGTGATTCTCTGTATTTTCTCAGTGTCTGCTGTTTGTCCCACCTTCATTTCTGATTTTGTTATTTTTCATGTTCTCTCTCTGCCTTTTGGTTAGTTTGGATAAAGTTTTGTTTATATTGTTGATTTTCTCTAAGAACCATTTTTTTCTGCTTTACTGATTCTTTCACTGTTTTCTTCATTTCTATTTTATTGATTTCAACCCTCAGTTCATTTCCAACATTCTACTCCTGTGTGACTTTACTTTTTTTGGTTCTGGACCTTTCAGGTTTACTTTTAAGTCATAATTTTGGAGTCCTCCAGTTTCTTTATGTAGGTACTTAAGTGCTGGAAACTTTCCTCTTAGCATTTCTTTCATTGTTTCCCATAAGTTTGGGTATGTTGTGCATTCATTTTCATTGAATTCTAGGAAATCTCTAGTTTATTTCTTTATTTCTTCCTTGACCCAGGGGTGATGCAATTGAACATTGTTCAACTTCCATGGATTTGTTGGCTTTCTGCCATTTGTGTTGTTGCCATGGTGTTCCAGTAAGATACAGGGGTTTATTACAATTTTTTTGGTATTCTTAGGTTTGGTCTTTTCACGGTGTCCCAGATTTCCTGGATATTTTGTGTTAAGTTATTTGTTGGACTTAACATTTTCCTTGGTCAATGAATCTATTTCTCCTAGTGTATTTTCAACACTTGAAATTCTCTCTTTTTTCTCTTGTATTCTGTAGATTACACTTGCATCTGTAGTTCATGATCATTTACCCAGATTTTCTACTCCCATAATTCCTTCAGTTTGTGTTTTCTTTATTGTCTCTATATCAGATTTCAAGTCTTGAACTGTTGGAACGGTTCCATCACCTGTTTTATTGTTTTTTTCTTCATTTCTTTAAGGGATTTATTGGTTTCTTCCAGTTTTCTTGTTTGTTTGTTTGTCTTTTCCTCAATTTCTTTAAGAGAGTTTCTTTTTTCTTTAAGGGCCTCTATCATCTTCATAAAGTCAATTTTATAGTTGCTTCTTCTGCTTCAGCTTCATTGGGATGTCCTGGTCTTGCCGTTGTAGAACCGCTAGTTTCTGGTGGTTTCGTATTGCTTTTCATGTTGTTGAATGTATTCTTATACTGTCATCTACCCATCTCTACCTCCTGTGGGTGCTGGTTAGCCCTGTGATTTGGGAGTCCCTCTGCCTTCAATTGGTGTATGTGGGGCCTATGGCTTAGGTGGTTAATCTTCCTACAGGTGGTGGCAGATTTCTGCTTCTGCTGGATGATAACACAGCTCTGGAGTTCTTCCAAGTATAGATGGGACCAATGCTCCAATTGTTGTAGATGCTGTTCAAGATAGTTTGGCATGTAGAGAGGCTGCTCTCAGGTCTCTTGGGCTTCCATGGGCAGGGATGGGACATGCAACATGCCCAGGACAATTAGGGTCTACTGGTTTGCTTCCTCTATCCTGAGACCCAGGAAATCACCTCTCCTGGTTGTGGTGGGGCCATTGCTCTAATGGCAGCAAGTGCAGTCCTGGATTTTTTGGGGTAAGGGAGGCTGCCTCCAGTTCTCTGGTGCTTAGGTCACTGGGGATCTGGCATGTGACATGTCCAGGGAGATTAGGGCCTACAGATTAGGGGCTTCCAGCCAAGGCCACAGGCATTTACCTTATTATGTGGGTGCAGGGCCAAAGCTCTAATTGGGGCAGATGTGGTGCACATTGGTTTGAGGTAAGGGGAGGCTGCTCCTAGGTCTCTGAGTCTTTAGTGGGTGGGAATAGAGCATATAACCCAGGGCTATTAGGACATAGAGGTTAGTGTCCTCCAGCCCTGTACCCAGGCACTCATCTCTCTCAGTGGAGGTGGGGCCAAGCACAGCATGAATTCTTAATTTAGATTGTCTCTCCAGTCCCTTCCACTTTGTTTTTTTGAAACAAGAATTTCTTGTGGACCTCATACTTACTTATTTAGTAAAATGCAAGAATCTGTCTGTCTCAAGTAATGGCGTTACATGTATACTTTGTTTTTCTACATGGGTTTTTATTATCAAACTTAGTCCTCATGTTGTCAAGGCAAACATTTTACCAACTGAGACAGGTTTCTATTCCCCATTAATGTTTTCCTACGTGTGTGTGTGTGTGTGTGTGTGTGTGTGTGTGTGTGTGTGTGTGTGTGTATGTGATGCATATGTGTGTATGAACATGAATGTATGTGATGTAAAAGTCTGATGTTGGTTCCAAGAGCAATCCTTAATAGCTCCTCTACTTTATTCATTAAGGCAGAGCCTCTCAATCAAACCCAGATTCACCAAATGGTTAGTCTCAGTAACCAGATTTCTCTGGTGATCCCCTGTCTTGTCTCCCTGGGCTGCAATTACAGATGGGCCTATGTATTCAGGTGGCACTTCTGTGGATTCTGATGGTTTGAGCTCTGGTTTCTATGCTTGTGTGACATGCACTTAATACAATGAGTTATCTCTCCAGCCTGCATTAGTTATATTCTTTTATTTCCAACTTTTTTTATTTGAATTAGAAACAGGATTGTTTTACATGACAATCCCAGTTCCCTTTTCCCACCCGTCCTCCCCTACCACCCACCAACTAAAACCTTATCTGTCACATATCTTTTCTGCTCCCCCTAGACGGTGAGGCCTTCCGTAGGGTGTCATCAGAGTCTTTCGTATCCTTTGGGATAGGGCCTAGGCCCACCCCCATGTGTCATGGCTCAGGAAGTATTCCTCTATATAGAATAGGCTCCCAAAGTCCACACCTACGCTAGGGAGAAATACTGGGCTTCTACAGGAGGTCCCATAGATTTTTGAGGTTTCCTCACAGAAACCCATGTTTACTCAAGTTGGGGCAAAGATTTGTGAACAGCAGTAGATTCTGCAGACTACAAAAAGGGAAAGATAATGTAAGAAATTACTTTTTTCCTAATTGTGGAGGCTAAAGATCAAAATCAAGGTGTCCACAGAGGTGGTTTTCCACTTTTGATATTGCTGCTGCTCATGTAGTTTGTTAACTTTTTGCTCCATTTCATTCCCATCAGATTCACGACAAACATGAAATCTGAAAACCAAGCAGTTGTTTCTGGATTTATTCTCCTGGGACTCACAGATACAGAGCAACAACTCATCATCTTTGGTATATTTCTTTGCTTGTATCTTGTTACAATCCTAGAAACCTGCTGATTATTCTGGCCACCAGCTCTGACTCCCATCTCCACACCCCCATGCACTTCTTTCTTTCTGGTCTTTCCTTTGGTGACATCTTTTTAGTCACATGCATAATTCCAAAGATGCTGGTGAATATATAAATACAAGACAAGAACATCACCTATGCAGGATGCCTAAATCAGGTCTGCTTTGTCTTGATGTCTGTTAGCCTGCAAAATTGTCTTCTTGCAGCAATGGCATATGACTGTTATGTTACTATTTGCCATCCACTTAGGTATAGGATCATCATGAACCCATGCCTCTGTATCCTAATGGTGACATTTTCTGTGATGGGGAGCATTGCAAATTCCCTGGTGAATGGTCTAATGGTGTTACACCTGTCCTTTTGCACAGAACTGGTAATCCCACATTTCTTCTGTGAACTTACACAGATTACTAAACTTGCCTGTTCCAACACTATTGTTGACAACACTATTGTTGACAATATATATATATATATATATATTGTTGACAACAACATATATTGTTGACATTATATATATATATATTTCATCTTGCATATTTGGTGGTGTTCCTCTTTCTGGCATCATTTTGTCTTATAGTCAAATTGCTTCCACTGTCTTGAGAATGCAGTCATCAGAAGGAAGATACAAGGCTTTTTCCACCTGTGGATCTCACCTGTCTGTTGTTTCCTTATTTTACAGAACAGAGTTTGGGGTCTACATTAGCTCAACAGTAACAGAATCATCCAGGAAGACTGTTGTGGCTTCAGTACTGTACTCTGTGGTCCCTCAGATGTTGAATCCTTTCATCTATAGTCTGAGGAACAGAGACGTGAAGGAAGCCTTGAAGAGACTCATCAGTAGGATACTATCTCCTTTATGATATATCATTTCTTTTTTTACTAGATATTCTAGGATGAATCAAGGAAACATATTTCTTTCTCATAAAGAACATCACATTCTTCTGAACCACATTCTTCTAAATGTCTAAACAAAGCACCTTCTGGGATCCTGATTGTTGGGTCTCCAAGACAGGCAGACAAAAATGACAGTGTTGATCACAGTGTTTTAGGGTCTAAGTTCTCAAAAAGCACTTCTCTGATGGGGGCCATCCTTCTGTATGCTGTGAATATATGTTTCTCTTATTGGTTGATGAATAAAGCTGTTTTGACCAATGGACATGCAGGATGTAGCCAGAGGCAGGGACACCACACATGGAGAAGCCTAGGAAGAGGAACACAATGAGTGTTGAGGGAGAAGCCATGTAGCTGCCAAGGAAGCCAGAGGCCTGGGCATCACTGGTAAGCAAAGACAATGCGGACATACACAGATTAATAGAAATAGGTAAATAATTAAGAAAGAGCTAGCCAATAAGAAACCTGGGCCATTGGCCAGTTTATACTTAATATAAGCCTCTGTATGTTTGTTTGGGACTAAATAGTTGTGGGACTGGAAACTTCCATCTACACTTCTCAAAAAAGTCCTTAATGGCTGTCTGAGCACTCCTGTATTACACATTTACACATTAGCATCCCTGATTTTGCCAGTTGGTACCCAAATGATTTTACCACACCTGATGAATCTACAGAGCGCCCATTGTAACACACCTGGCTATTCCAGTATTTGAGCTGCCTCACTCCCCATTTGCTCCTATACAATCAAACAAACTTTCCCAGCTTGGCACTGTCCTCTACTATCTGAGGTAGCCTGATAGTTTTTCATTAAATATGATCTTTCTTTTCCATGGAGTTTGGCTATGGCTAGTGCTTTCTTGCTGCTCCTACTTACATTTGGTACCAAGACCAGGAAGATATTCCTGAGTTCTTCTTTGGGCACCAGATCCTTTTTTAACTCAACCAAAAACTTTCAATTCACCCTTTGATTTAGACATACAAAACCTGGACTCACCACAGACAAAACCAAATCCTCAGGTACCACTAATACCTCCTTAGTCCCTTCCTCAGATGCCTCAGTCATCACTTTCCTTGCCTTCTCCAAAAACATCTCCAAGTATTGGTCACATACCTCAATTTCTATAGGCACTGCCATTTCCCTCACCCACTGCCCTCCAACCCCTTCACCTACCTAAGAGCCATTGCCTTTCCTGTCCCCCCAATTATCTTCCAGCAAGTCTCACACAGGTGGAATCTAGCCCCACAGGGAGGTGATAGATTCTCAATGGTCTCTCTATATCCATGTCCCTTTCTATTTCTTTGATCTTTCCTAGGTAGGGAAATGTCTGGACTCTTTATCAAACGATGCCACTAATTTCATTAAGCAATGTATATACTTTACTCAGTTATATAACCTCACTGGCATGATCTATGTCCTTCTCACTTCCATCCATAAATCAATAAACAAAATCCACCAAATAAACATATCAAAAACCAGGAACCACATGATAATCTTATTAGATACAGAAAAGGCCTTTTAGAAAGTCCTAAATCATTTCAAGATAAAAATCCTGAAGAGATTAGGTAGACAGAAGACTTACCTAAAGAAAATTAAGGAAACATAACCTAGGGGACATCTGCAGATAACCAATACATTCTATATAGTAGCAGCACAAAATATTAACACAAAAATATATCATCAACCTTTACATACACAAAAGTCATACTGAGGAAGAATCAGGGAAACAGTGCCTTTCATAACATTCTAAAATCATATATCTTGGGGTAATTCTAATCAAGCAAGTGAAAGACTTGTATAATAAAAATTTAGGAACTGATAAAAGAAATTGAAGAATATATAGGAATATGGAGAGATCACCTATTTTATGGGTTAGTATGACTATAGTAAAACTGTCCAACCTACCAAAAGCAGTCTAAAAGTTCTATACAAGGCCTATCAAAATTCTAACAAAATTCTTCCCAGAAATTGGAAGGACATATGGAAACAAAAAATTGAGGATAGTCAAAACAATACTAAATACTACAAGAAACTCTTGGAGCTATTACTAGCTCAGATCTCAAATTGCACTACAGAGCTATAGCAATAAAAATAGCATGGCATTGTCATAAAACAGATACCTTGGTCAAGGAAATCTAATTGAAAACCCAAACAGAAATTCACATATTTATGGTCACCTCATTTTTAACAGAGTATCTAAAAATACAAATTGTAAAAAGACACCATCTTCAACAAATTGTGTCAGCCAAACTGGAGAGCTGCATGTAGAAGAATGTAAATAGGTCCATATTTATCCCCCTGCACAAACTGCACTCCAATGGATAAAGAACTTCAGCACAAGGATAGACATCATGAATCTTATAGTAGAGAATGGGAATCATATTAAACTCACTGGCACAGGAACAGACATTCTGAACAGAACATCAGTATTGCAGGCACTATGACTAACTATTAATAAATGTCACCTCAGGAAACTAGAAATTTTCTATATAGCAAAGACACCATCATTTGGACAAAGTGTCAGGCTACAGAATGGAAAATATTTTTACCAATCACATATCTGATAGGGTGATGATAGCTAAAGTATGTAAAGACCCAAAGAAACTCCAATAAAACCAGACATCAAGAAAATGAATATGCCCAAAAGAGGAATTGCTGGATCTTGAGGTAGACTGATTCCCATTTTCCTGAGCAACCGCCATACTGATTTTCAGAGTGGTCTTACAAGTTTGCACTCCCACCAGCAATGGAGGAGTGTTGCTTTTTCTCCATATCATCTCCAGCATAGATTGTCATTGGTGTTTTTGATTTTAGCCATTCTGGCTGGTGTAAGATGGTATCTCAGAGTTGTTTTGAGTTGATTTTTTCTGATGGCTAAGGATTTTGATCACTTTCTTAAATGTCTTTCTGCAATTTTAGATTCTTCTGTTGAGAATTCTCTGTATAGTTTTGTGCCTCATTTTTAAATTTCATTGATTGGTGTTTTGGTGGCTAGCTTCTTGAGTTCATTGTATATTTTGGAAATCAGTCCTCTGTCAGAGGTGGGGTTGGGGGGTCGGGACCAGGCTGGTGAATCCCACAGAAACATCTGACCTGAACAAGGGGGAGCACATGGCCCCCAGTCTGCTGCCTGGGAGGCCATCACATGACTGATACAGACCCCTGAAAGTGGATGTCAATGAGGAGGCCTCAGCACCCTTTAGGGCCTCTTGTAGTGGATCAGTATTTTTCCCTGGTGTAAGAAGGTTCTTTGAGAGCCCATTCCATGTGAAGGGATGCTCTCTCAGCCTGGACACATGGGGGAGGGCCTAGGCCAGGCCCAGGATGATGTTGTGGAATTTGGGGAGCCCCTGTGGAGGGCTCTACCCTCTATGGGGAGTGGAGGTGGAGGACTTCTGGGGGGTTGGGGGTAGGGGAGAGGAGGAGAAGGGATTGTCATGTGAAATTATAATTTTGTAAAAATTTGGTATAATAGCACAATGGAATATTATTCAGATAAAAATGAAATTTTCTGGTAAATAGATGGAACTAGAAAAAATTATCATGAGTGAGGAAATGCAGACCCCAGAGTCAAATACAATATGTGTCTGCTTAATTGTGAATGTCAGCTGTTAAGACTTTGATAAGCAGTTGGGGGATATTCAATCACACTGTGAATCTATGTTTGCATTTTGATTACAATTAACATTGGATCAGGAGGCTGAGATAACAACTAGTTGACAGACAGTAATCATAGAATACCAGAGGGCATCTGAAAGAGATAGATGCACCAGGAGTAGTAGGGAGGGATTTGGAGTAGTGTGGCTTTTTTTTGTTTGTCTGTTTGTTTGGTGGAATGGAAGGACACTCTGTTTTTGAGATGCCAAAAAACAGAGAAGACTAGCTAGGTGCTACTCAACCTCTCTGAGTTAGTAGGTTTTCATCCCTGACTTTGAATCTCGAGTCTTATTTATGAATAGAATGATACAGATTTAGTTAAAGCTATCTTTAATAGCAGCAGCAGGGCCAGTGCATGTGGAAACAGAATTCTCACCAGGTTGTGGCCTGGGCTGGTGGGTCACTACCAGAGAAGCATGCTGGTAACTTCAGTGTCACAGTTGCTGGCTGAAAGAGAAGTAGATTAAGGTGTAGCCATTATTCTAAATATAAAACAAAGATTGGCCTCCAATGTAGGGTAGAACTACATGGACAGAGATGTAACACGAACCAGCTCTGCCACGCTTGCTGCCTGGCCTGTTAGCATGAAAACTCAACAAGAGTCAGCTGCTGCTTTCTGGGACTCTGGAAAGCAGGCTCAGTCTTGAAAATTGCAGGAGGCACTAGAGTTTGTCACTAACACTACATATAAAATTAGAAGTTCTTTAAGAGAGAGTTAAGTAATATGACAAAGAAAAATCTTTCCTGCATTATGAATGGGGTGACTGCATCTGCTTCCATCAGTTGCTGGATGTAGATACTATGATGACAGCTAGGGTAGTCACTAGTCTGATTAAAGGGGAAAGCCCATTCAGACACTCTCTACATTACTGCTAGGAGTCTTAGCTGGGGTCATCCTTGTGGGTTCCTGAGAATTTTTCTAGTACTAGATTTCTCCCTAACCCCATAATGGCTCCCTCTATCAATATAAGTCTTTCATTTCCCCCTCCATTTCTCCCCCAACTTTGTCTTCTTGATCCCTCATTTTCCCATCCCCCATCCCCTCCTTTCCACTCTCACTCTCTCCCTGTTTACCCAGGAGATGTTAACCATTTTCCCTTCCTGGGCCCTAAATGTGTGTCTTCTTAGAGTTGCCTCTTTTACTTCTAGCATGATGGAGTAAAGCACAGAGACGGGTGACCAGAGCTAGTAGGAGCTCAAAGACTATGGACTGACAGCTGGAGAATGTGCATGTTACCTTACTAGGACTCTGAATGTAGGTGACATGTATGTGATTTGTTCTGTTGCTAGGACTCCTGGCAGTGGCACCAGAACCTACTCCTTGTGCATGAACTGGCATTTTGGAAGTCATTCTCTATGGACAGATACCTTGATCAGTCATGACACAGGTGAGGGGCTTGGTCCTGCCTCAACTTGGTATGCCAAACTTTGTTGACTCCCTAAGGAAGGCCTTATGCACTCTGAAGAGTGGATAGGAGGTGGCAGGTGGAGAGGTAGGGGTCGGAAGATGAGGAGGAAAGGGAAACTGAGGCTGGGGTGTAAAATAAAAAATATTATTAAATAAAAAATAATGGGGATCATCATAATGCATGGTACCTAGTGCACTGTATAGTGCTACTATAGATGGTTTGAAAATGGAAAATTTAAATGAGGGGAAAATGATTTAGCTGGGATTGACTTAAAGTCCATTGTAATTACTATCAGTTTGGCAATTAATATTTTTATCCTTAAAAATTGGTTTGATAACTGTACCAAATATGATAATTTGGCTGATAAGATATAATCGTTAGACAGATTTACTATTTATAAGATAGTTATAGTTACAAGTTTTCTTGTTATCAAATTTAATAAATAAACTTACAAAAGAGGTATAAATGTACAAGGTTGAAGCATAAAAGCTTAAATTATTTATCTAAGAAAATGTGTTGAGGTCTAACAATATAATTTTGAGTTGGTAATACAAGTTAAATGGAAAGTTAATTGGGCACAAAACTTTGGACTCAGCACTTGTCTATAGAATAGACAATAGAATAGTTTCTATAAATTTGCCAAATGCAAATAGACTGGACATTGTGAATGTAATCCTTACTTAATAATTGCTCTTACTGTATATAGTTTTACTGTGTTAGAGTTAAAACCATTCCTTTTATTTAGACAAAAACAGGAATTGTTGGGGGTATTAGATCACACTGTGAACCTCAAGTTTGTACTTGATTTATTAAATAAAATTAGTCTTGGGTCAGGAGGCTTAGTTAGCAACCAGTTGACAGAAAGTAATCATAGAGCACCAAAGGGCATATGGAAGAGATAGGGATATGGAGCAGAAGTAGTAGGGAGAGATTTGGAGTGGCCTGGCTTTTTGCAATTGATGGAACAGAAGGATGCAAGCAAGGAGAAAAATTTAGCTATCTGCTACTCAACCTCTCTGAACTAACAGTCCCCCCTCCCCCCAACTCCAGCTTTGAATCTTGAGTCTTATTTATAAATAGGGTGAAAGAGATTCAGTTAAAGCTAAATTTCGCAGTAGCAGCAGTAGACACAGTGCTTGCAGGAACAAAATTTCTGCCAGGCTGCAGCCTGAGCAGATGGGCTACTGCCAGAGAAGCAGGACAATAACTGCAGTCACAGTTGCTGGCTGAAATAGCAGTAGGTTATGGGGCAGCCACTGTGCCAAAGAAAAAACAATAAGCAGGCTACAACAAGTGTAACCGTAGAGGTTAAGTATAAAGTACGAGGCAAGGTAATGGAAAGACTTCCTGAGAAAATGAAAATAGACTATATAGTTACAGATACATGAGAAAGTAGGGGACTTGGGGATCAAATGAGTGTGGGGATGGAGGGGATGGGTGAAGGAATACAGGGAGGAATAGTTAAATCTAAAAAAACATTTGATAGATCATATGGAAACCTAACACAGTAAAAACTTCTTAAATTATATGCACATATAAAGGAAAACTAAATAAAATCACAAGAAAACAGGGAGACAAACCCAAAACTACTTACCTATCACCAACAAATGAAATATCCAGTACCATATATGGGTTGCATCTAGTCAAGTTATTGGTCAGAGGGTCCACATGGAAACCTCCAAACAATACAGACTATTACAAACGTTTTCTACTATACTAATAACTAAAACACCTATAAAATGATGTCTGAGGTCTAATCAGATGATATTTGGACATAAAATAGTTGTAATGAACTATAGTGGCTTAACTTTTTAATTACCACTTCCACTAGTTTTAGTAGGATAGACTTATAACCTAACTACTTAGTATAATGAAGTACTAGGTTTGTGTATTGAAAGCAGACTAAGATAGACTAATTTCAGGCACATCCTAGGCAAGTGTGTGTGTGTGTGTGTGTGTGTGTGTGTGTGTGTGTGTGTGTGTGTTTATGTAACTCAGTGTTAAAATTCATGAGGTAGTTTTTTTGCATGATCCTAATTCAAATCTCTACTACCCAAAATAGACAAACAAATAAACTCCCAAATTTAGTTCATAGACTTCTTAAATGAAGAAAGTTATTATATACCATAGTGACAAATAAAGGAATAAAATTATTTGCTCAGTGTTGTCATGCTTTTAATATTATAGATGATGTTCCACTACCAAAACATTTAGGCAGGGACACTTACATATTATATATTATGAGGGCACTTTCACAATCCATATTGTAAAAAAGAATAAGTATGTATCGATCATTACTAGCTTAGAACATATGGGCTGCAAATGGCTCACTTGTTCTGATTTAATACCCTAGTCCAGATGGTTTTGGAGGAGGACAAAGTAGATCTATCAATTTTCAGACTCAGCCTTTCCATAAGTTGCTGAATACAGACATCACAAGAATGAGAGGAGTATAATATATATATATATATATATATATATATATATATATATATGATAACAGAGAGAGAGACAGAGACAGAGACAGAGATACACACATACAAGGATACAAGAGGGAGACACATTGTAAGTCTTATAAACGTAGTTCAATGGGAACACAACTGAGCTATGGAAAGTTTCACTGATCCTCCCACCCACCCCATTACAGAAAGCCTACTGGAAGAGATGAGTTCTAATGCCAATTTGTTTGTTTGTTTTAAGGGTATAAATCAAATGCCTTACTACTCTCTGACTATAGTTCAGCTTTGAATAAAACAATAATCAGAAGGAAACCAGCTAAACAAAATTTAAAAAATCTAAGCAAACAGTACCAAACAAGCAAATTCCTAAATTAACACACTGTCTTTTTCCATGAGAAAAATAATTGCAAACCATTGTGAAATAGCTGGTGTTTCCCAAGCTCAGTGTTTGGGGTCATGGTACTTTAATGCTGTTTTACTATCAGCAGTGACCCATAAAAAACAGACAAGAAATCTATAGCAGAGAAAGACAAAAGTTAAGTTTCATTCAACAAAGATGATGAACAGGGAGGATAACTTTGTTTGAATTTCTATAATTGGAAACTTGGAAAGCTACAAGTTTGTATACATAAACAGAACATATTTTTAAAAATAGAAGAGGATGTAGGCTAAAAGGTAACATGGAATAAATAAAGAACCTTTAGTTTGTAAAGAACCTTACAAGGAATGTGTGAAGTATATGAGAGCAGTGGTATCTTGTATGTGTGTAATGATAAAGTGTGGGAGGAAACTTGGTTATGTGCATTTGGTTTCCAGTATCAAAGAATCAAATGTCTGAAATCTCTCCACTACTGTTAGTCTTATACTTAAGGATATGAACTCCTGGGTTTAGTATAATAGTATAGTAGTTGTTCTAATGAGGAGCTTTGGACATTGAGTCTCCAGAGGTTCAAAGATTAAAGAATTCAGGGTTTGTGACCTACTACTAAGCTCCTCAGAGGTCTTGAAGCATCATGGACTTTGTTCAGACACAATTCATCTTTAACCAGGAACCTATTACTTCATGCTGTCGATTTGTATTTCTCAGGGAGAGTTCTTCTATTTGCAACATAAAGGTGAGGTATTTGCATGACTGTTGTTGAAGTTTAACAAGAAATACAGACCCTACAACTGACTAATTTTCAGAAATGAAAGAAAGTTGTTTTAGGAGATTATCAACTTGGTGAGTCCAAACAGCATACATAAGATGATTATAAACAATTCCACAAAATATCTTCCTATTATTGACTTATACTACCATTCATTGCCATAAATCTTTCTACTGAAACTCAGTCTGTGTCATTGTTTTGTTTTTGTTATATTATAAAGGCAGATGCCATTTCATTCAGAGCATAAAAAGCCTTATTTGAAATACAATGATTATTACTATTCATTCAAGCATGTGCATGAACTCTTGTGATGGTATTGGATAGGACATTTTGTATGTCTATTAATTACTAGATACCCATAACTAAGTAGTACAAGTGGTGTTGTGTTCAAACTAATTTCCTCACCTTTTAGTCCTAAAGACTAAATTGAAAAGAGCAAGGCACATATAAGGTGTCTTTCTAACAAATCTCATTTTATAATATTGCTTATAGTTTATGTGTTTCAGTAACTTCTTTCCATTCTTTCTCCATAAGATTGATGTATAACATGGATGTTGAAAACCAATCGCTCACTTCTGATATTTTTCTACGTGGACTGACAGATGATACAGAGCTGCAGCCCCTCATCTTTATCCTTTTCCTATGCATGTACCTGATCACAATTTTTGGAAATGTTCTTATAATGTTGGCTATCAACTGTGACTCCCATCTCCACACCCCCATGTACTTTTTTCTATGTCATCTGTCTTTTAATGACATGTATTTAGTCAGCATAACAGTTCCAAAGATGCTGGTGAACATACAAACGCAGGATGAGAGAATCACTTATGCAGGCTGTCTCAGCCAGGGCTGCTTTGTTGCAGTTTGTACCATCTTTGAGTGTTTTCTCCTTGGAGTAATGGCTTATGACCGCTATGTAGCCATTTGTTACCCTCTAAGATACACAGTACTCATGAACCCCTGCTTCTGTATTATTCTGGTTCTTATCTCTCTATTCATTAGCATTGGGAATGGTCTGTTGCATAGTCTCATGGTGCTACACTTGTCCTTCTGCACTGACCTGGAAATCCTGCACTTCTTCTGTGAAATTGCACAAGTCATCAAGTTGGCCTGTTCTGACAGCCTCATTAACAACATCCTGATATTTGTCACAGCTTCTATTTTTGCTGGCCTTCCTCTATTTGGAATAATTTTCTCTTATGTTCACATCGTGTCTACAGTATTGAAAATGCCATCATCAGAAGGAAGGTACAGAGCCTTTTTCACTTGTGGGTCTCACTTGTCAGTTGTTTTCTTGTTCTATGGGACTGGTTTTGGTGTATACATTACCTCAGAGGTAATTGATTCACCCCGGGAGATTGCAGTGGCTTCAGTGATGTATTCCATAGTCCCTCCAATGATGAATCCCTTTATCTATAGTTTGAGGAATAGGGACATGAAGGAGGCACTCAAGAAAGTTATTGGTAGGACAGCTTCTCTTCTGTGATTTGTGTTGAATTTTGGGCTTGGATTTCTAGAGTGATTCAAAGTGACAGGATTGCTGTTGAGCCAAAATGCTTGCTATCTGTTCTTTTCACCTGTCTTGCTTTGAATTTAATTTCTTGAAATTAGACACTGAAGTTAATTTTAATATAATTCTAGCTTATTTTAGATGCCTGGGTGTTTTGCCTACATGTATGTAAGTGTTCACATACATGCCTGGTGCATATATAGGCCAGAAGAGGGTGTCATATCCACTGGACCCAAAGCTACAAATGGTTGGTACCTGCCAAGTAGGTGATTGGAAGTGAAAACAAGTCCTCTAGAGGAGGAGGCACTGGTAGAACCATTGAGCAATTTCTGTAGTCCACTGTAGTTTTATTTTATCAACATGCATATGGGCATGTATATATATGATATATGTGAGGGCTTCAGATACTGTTGAGCAGAAACTGTGGTGGTTGTGAGCTGTTCAACAATATTGCTGAAAAGTGGACCTCTGGAAGCAGCAAGTACTCCTATAAACACTGTACCATTTCTTCAGCTCCCATTGACACATGGTTTTAATCCTCTAAGCAAAATTTCTCTTTTTTTTCAAGTTACAAAGAAAGAGGATGTGCAAGAGTTTCTAATTTTAGTGTGTGTGTGTGTGTGTGTGTGTGTGTGTGTGTGTGTGTGTGTGTGTGTGCATGTTCCATTTCTTGGGAAACTCCCATCATTCTCTTGGACATAGGTCTGTGAATTAAAGAAGTAAACATGGACAATCTGTGAAGATATCACTGCTGAAAATTATTGGTTGAGTGTCTTTCTCTTCGTTTTATTATTGATAAGACTTCTATTAATAGTAAACAAAGAAGTTTGAGATGATTGTGAGATATTTGAAATTCATCAATGCATATTAAGACTTTTAAACATTATGTGAGGATTTCATTACTATGTTCATTATTTCTCTATGAAGCCTGCTCCAGTGCTCCCTGAATTTCATTTCCTACTCCTCATGCACTCTTGTTTTAAAGCCACTGAATCCATTATGTGTTAACAGAACAGGCACGTGTTTAGAGACATTCACTGGAACACTGACAATCCAACAAAGCCTTCACCCTCGAAGAAAACTGACTATCCCTTAGAATTTAAACATCAAAACTATGAATATTGGTACCTTTCATTAAAAATATGGTTTATTTAAATAGTAAGGGTCCTTCATCCTCATACTGTAAACACATATTTGGACTGGGTTTTACTTCAGTTTCCAGAGGAAGGAGAAAATGCAACTGTTATATCTTAGAATGATGCTAGGGACACAGAAACATAGGCCATCTCCTGCTTAGCAATAATATTTTAAATGGGTAAGCTAGATTTCTTTTTTCTGGTAGACTAAGTGTGGTACCTGCATTCATGTAAAAACCTGATCCAACTAATTTTCATTTTTCTAATATGAGAATTTGTTATTTCTTATATGATAAATGAGAAAAAGTTGAGTTGCATGAAATTATCTATGTGGTCTCAAAAGTAATCATGTGTTTTATTATAATATAAAAAGTAAAGAAGACACAAAAAAGTAGGAGGCATGGTAATGAAGGGGAAATATGTTGAGAAATTTGGTATTGAATATGTGTATCTGGTGATTGATTTATTGAAAAGGGATGTTTGCACATCTGTCACCTTCATGAATCCACTTTTTGTCAACTAGACTGCATTTGGAAACTTTAGAATATACCCCTGGATATGCTTTTTAGGGCATATTGAGAGAGCTTTGACTGTGAAGGGAAGATTCACCTTGAAAGACACTATCCCAGGGCCTTGTGTCTCAGACTAGTTGAGCTAATAGAAAGAGAAAGCACTCCAGACACCAATGACATCTCCCTTTCCATGGTTACTTATATGCAAATGGGGTGATCTCTATTGCCACACACACTCCATCTTGTTTCACTATGCCCTGAAACAATGAACCCCAAATTATTTTCCTCTTTCAGATTATTTCCTGTGAGATATTTAGTCACAACAATGAGGAAAGTAACTATAAATCTATAATAATTTTTATGATATAAACTTGGTTGTTTTGACTTTGAATCTTATATGGTTGTAATACAAAATATCTAATGAAACTGTAAATCCCAATTAGCCTCAGTTTCTTTGGAATCCAAGGAAATAATATATGTTTAGATAGCAGGAATGGTTTTTCAGATACTACCCATGTTAATTAATGAATGCATTAAATGTATTTTCATGTTTTCTCTTACGCGTCTATGTCTGTAGTTGTACTGAGTTTAACAGTGGTTCATTTGCTTTTAGCTATTACTAATGTATAGTGACAATAAGTTTAAGAACCGTTTTTATGTTGTAAATTTTGTACCTACTAGTTTTTATCTAATTTTTCTGATATTGATTTTAAATCCATTTTAATATCTTCTTACACATATTCTGGTTGAAAAAAATATAGGTTTGCATGTGGAACACCTTATCTTTAGATAGGTATAAAGTGTGACTAAATGGTTGACTCAATTATTCCTTGATTATATAATTCAAATGTTACCAATCATCATAAGAACATGTACCTTTCTCTTAGCAATCTTATGCATGTATTATATCTAAGATTAATTAACACTCCCAGTATTATGAGATTTCAAGTTTTTTATATATTATAAGACATTTATTTTCTTTCTGTGGTAAAATGTGTTAAAACATTATTATTGAACTCACTACACTTTTCATAATTTATAATTTAAAAGAGTTTACACACACACACACACACACACACACACACACACACACACTTGGAAGGCTAATTTTGTTAATCATCTAAATACTGAAATTTTGTTCTTACTTTAGGACTTTACTTTTAAATGTTTATATCTGTGTATCTGTGTGCAAGGAAGTGCAAAGTGTAATGCCCATAGAGGCTAGAGGAAGGTATCTGAGCCTCTGGAGCTGGTGTTGCAGACACTTGTGAGACATCTGATGTGGGTGCTGGTAACCAAACTTCTGTCCTCGGATAGAGCAACAATTGCTTCTAACCAATGAGCCAGTTCTACAGAACAAAAATATACTCTATATGAACAAGACTCTATTTTTATTAGTTTTGTCTTTGCTGTAATATTTATTTTATGCCATGTGGTGGTGGCACAAACCTTTAATCCCAGTACTTGGGAGGCAGAGACAGGCTGATTTCTGAGAGTTTGAGGCCAGTTTTGTTCTACAGAGTGAGTTCCAGGGCAGTGTCTAAAGATATAGAGAAACTCTGTCTCAAAACAAACAAACAAACAAACAAACATTTATTTCATTATTGTGGTGTGTGTGTGTGTGTGTGTGTGTGTGTGTGTGTGTGTGCGCGCGCGCGCGCGCGCGTGTGTGTGCGCGTGCGTGCGTGCGTGCATGCGTGTCTGTCTGTCTGTCTGTCTGTCTGTCTGTCTGTCTGTCTGTCTGTCTATCTGTATTTCTGTCTATATAGGCCAGACAAGTGTACTGGACAACCTGGTGCTAGATTTACTTTTTTCATTTTATTATTTTTATCTTTTTAAAAACTTAAACTAGAAAAAAAACAAGCTTGTTTTACATGTCAATCCCAGTTCCCTCTCCCTTCCCTCCTCTCCTGCCCCCCACCTACTACCTATTCCATCCCCTTTCTGCTCCCTAGGGAGGGTGAGGCCTTCCATGGGGCGTCTTCAAATTTGGTCATTTGGGCCTTCAAAGTAGGCCCTCCCCTGTGTGTCTAGGCTTAGAGAGTATCCATCTATGTGGAATGGGCTCCCAAAGTCCATTCATACAGTAGGGGCAAATACCTATCCACTACCACAGGCCCCATGGATTGTCCAGACCTCCTAACTAACACCCACTTTCAGGAGGTCTGGACAGGTCCTATGCTGGTTTCCCAGCTATCATTCTGGGGTCCATGAACTCCCCCTTGTTCAAGTCAGCTGTTTCTCTGGGTTTCTCCAGCCTGGTCTCGACCCATTTGCTCACCACTCCTCCCTCTCTGCAACTGGATTCCAGGAATCCAGATCAGTGTTTAGTTGTGGGTGCCTGCTTCTGCTTCCAGGAGCCACTGGATGAAAGCTCTAGGATGGCATATAAGGTAGTCATCAATCTCATTATCAGTCAAGGGACTTTAAGGTAGCTTCTCCACTCTTTCTTAGATTGTTAGTTGGGGTCATCCTTGTAAATTTCTGGACATTTCCATAGTACCAGATTTCTCTTTAAACCTTTAATGGCTCTCTCCTTTATGGTATCTCTTTTCTTGCTCTACTCTATTCTTCCCCTGACTCAATCTTCCTCTTCTCACATGTCCTCCCCTCCTTCCTCTACTCCACTTCTCCTTCTCCTACCTCCCTATCCCCTCCCCTATGCTACTAATTAATTCAGGAGATCTTGTCCCTTTCCCCTTCTCTGAGGAACCATTTATGGGATTGACTTACATTTTTGAGCAGTTCCAAGTAGGTGTTTAGAAGTGAACTTCAGTCCACAGAAATAGCAGGAAGTGCTTTGATCTTAAAGCCATCTTTCCAGTACACATAATATTTTTGATTAAATGACTTATAATATTATCATAATTTCATTTTTCTCTTCTAGAGATTAAGTATAGTACATAGAACATATTAATCAAGCACATTATCATTGACCTTCTTCCACAGGTACATGAGTGCTCACATTCTTTGACTCATATCTCATGCCTTCTGTATTCATAATGAACTGAACTTTTGGAAGGTCATTTGGGGGGGCAGGATTTCACTTTGTATACCAGTCTGGTTTGGAACTCACTGTTTAGTCTAGGCTATCTATGAACCCATAATTCATTCTCTTAGTGATGGAATAAAAATATGGTATAAACCTTTTCAATGTATTTTGTGATGATAATTGTAGCTTTAAAGGTATTTATTGGAAGCAAATAGAACCAAGTATAGAAAGAAAATGAGCTCATGTATGAGCAATGCTTGTGATGAACATGGGCAGAAGGTAGTGAGAACAAACAAACACACTATGGCATTTTTCCTAAGGAGAAATGAACAATGGTACAATTGACAGCATTTTACTTGATGCTTTATATTCATGAAATCTTGGTTTTAACCATTTACTTCTTTGATATATGTGTAGTTTTGCCTTTTATTTTAGTGACAGGAATTATTTATAGATTTTTTTCTCTGGATCTGTAAAATGCATTCAAATTAATTCTAATTATTAAGTAGACCCCCCATTAACTGAAATAAAAATCATTAAAATATATAAAAATAAAATTGAAAGTTCATTAAGGCATATATTAAAAACCTATACTGAAAAATCTGTGCTAAGTAGATGAGGTTTTGGACACAAACAGGCAGTCAAAATTACAGTACAGAGTTCTAAATAGAACAAACATACATATGAAAAAATAATCAATGACATTGAAGCAAGATTGAACAGTCTCATGAAGAAGAGCAAACAATCTGTGAAAGAAACTATAAATCATCTTGTAAATTCCAGGTATATTTCTCATTGGGAACGACAATGAACTATTGCATACAAAATAAGCTTACTTAAAGCAAAAACTAATAATAATTGGATAGGGACTAGAGAAGCATATACTTCAGTCTACTTTTCCCATTTTGAGTATTTTAAAAATGTAAGTAAAATTTGTATTGCTTTATATTTCAGTTTCTACTTAATACTTATCAGACAAATTTTTGTGATTTTCAAAATGTAAACATTAGAAAGAATGTGTGAGGACTATGGGGATGGCTTTTTGGAAGCATCACCTGCTTTACAAACATGAGAATGAGAGTTCATAAGCCAAGAATCCACAGAAAAACCTGGGCAGATGTGTTAACTCTACTGCCTTTCATCCCAATACCTCAGAGGCAGAGACAGGATATTAAAATTTCTTTCCCATTTTACAGTACTAAATAAACTAGATAGAATCCGCTAGTTCTGAGTTCAGTAAAAGAACTCTACTTAGTGAATAAAATGGAAATTGATGGAAGAAGATACTCAACATGAAATATATGAGTTCCTTACATTCTTGCATACAATTGCATGCACATTCAAACCTACATGACTGCCCACACACATTTGACCATGCATATACATATGTACACACAAAATACCTGAATTAACAAAAATGAAACATAGAAATATAAAGCAGAATGTTTGAATGATTTAACAGGTTTGTATAATAATACAAATGAGTTAAACATGATTTTTAAAAATACATTTTTATTTAAATTAAAACAATCTCATTTTACATACAAATCCCAGTTCCCTCTCCATCCCATCCTTCCAAGCACCCCACTAACCCCCAACTCACCCCCCATCCATTCCCCATGAGGATAAGGCTTTCCATGGGGGATCATCAAAGTCTGCCACATCATTTGGGGCAGACCATAGGAACTCCCCCGTGTATCTAGGCTAAAAGATTATCCCCCCATAGGGAGTGGGCTGATAAAACCCACTCTTGCACTAGGGATAAATACTGCTTCCACTGCCAGAGGCCCCACAGACTTCCCAGGCCTCCCAAATGACACCCACAATCGGGGGCTTGGTTCAGTCTTATGTGGTTCCCTAGCTGTCAGACTTGGGTTCATGAGCTCCCACATGCTCAGGACATCTGATTCTGAAGGTCACCCCACCTTGGTCTTGACTCTTTGTTCATTACGCCTCATTCTCTAAATCTGGATTCCAGGAATTTGGCTCAGTGATTGGATGTGAATCTCTGCTTCTGTTTCCATCAGCTACTGGAGGAAGGCTCTAGGATAGCATTTAAGGTAGTGATCAGTCTCATTATAGGGGAAGGGCATTTAAGGTAGCCTCTACACTATTGTTTCCATTCTTAGTTAAGGTCATTCTTGTGGATTTCTGGACATTTTCATAGTGCCAGATTTCTCTTTGAACCTATAGGGGCTCCCTCCAATAAGGTATCTCTTTTCTTGCTCTCCTTCTCTATTCTTCCCCCAACTCAATCTTCCTGATTCCTCATGTTATCCTCCCCATCCCTTTCCTCCTCCTCTCCCCATGCTTCCAATTTGCTCAGGAGCTCTTGTCCCTATCCTCATCTCTGGGGGACCATGAATGTCTCTCTTAGGGTCCTCCTTGCATCCTAGCTTCTCTGGGGTTGTGAATTATAGGCTGGTTATCATTTGCTCTATGTCTAATGTCCACTTATGAGTGAATACTGGGTCTGGGTTAACTCACTCTATGTTTCTTCCAGGTTCTTGCTATTACAAACAATGCTGTCATGAACATAGTTGAACAGATGTCCTTGTAGTATGAATGAGCATCCTTTGACCTAAGAGTGGAAATGCTGGATTTTGAAGTAAACTGACTCCCATTTTTGTGAGTAACCACCATACTGATTTACAAAGTGACTGTACAAGTTTACGTTCCCACCAACAATGGAGGAATGTTCCCCTTTCTCCAATCTTCTCCAGCATAAACTGTCATTGGTGTTTTTTATTTTAGCCAGGCCTTCTCCTGTCCACCTCCCCCCATTTGAGTACCCTGACCCAAGGCAGGCAGTCCCATCCCACCCATTGAATCCCCCCAAGACTTGGGAACAGACAAAACCATATTTTGGTGGCATCTGCCACCATTGGAGACTTGGAACCAAACCCATCAGGAGAGGAGAGGAGAGGAGGAGACTTTGACCAACACCCACCAAGAGAGAGAGGCCCCAAATGGGTGTCCAAGACTCCCAGTTAAACATGATTTAACATCATTGATGAGTACATAATTTTGTTATATATATTTAAATAGCTATTTTTTAAAAAATTAAAAGTAAAGGTAGCATAGATTCCCCTCAACTGAAGAATGGATAAAGAAAATATGGTGCATTTACACAATTCAGTACTAGTCATCAGAAAACAAAACAATGGAATCTCAAAATTCACAGGCAAATGAATGGAACTAGAAGAAACTATCCTGAGTGAGGTAACTCAGTCACAAAAAAACAAACATGGTATGTACTCACTTATATATGGATAATAGTCATAGAGCAAAGGATTACCAGCCTATAATCCACACCACCAGAAAAAAATAGGAAGCAAGGATGACCCTAAGAGAGACATAAATGTTCCCCCAGAGAAGGGGAAAGGGACAAGATCCCCTGAGCAAATTGGGAGCATGCAGGGAGGGGAGAGGGAGTTAAGAGAAAGAGAAGGGGAGAAGAGGAGGGGAGAGAAAGAAAGACATGTGGGAGGAGGAAGATTGAGTGGGGGAAGAATAGCGGAGAGCAAGAAAAGAGGTACCATAATACAGGGAGCCATTATAGGTTTAAAGGGAAATCTGGCACTAGGGAAATTTCCAGACATCTACAAGGATGTCCCCAACTAACAAGCTAAGCAATAGTAGGGAAGCTACCTTAAATGCCTTTTACCGATAATGAGATTGGTGAGTACCATTTTTGCTATCCTAGAGTCTTCATCCAGTAGCTGATGAAGTCAGAAGCAGGCACCCACAGCTAAACACTGAGTTGAACTCCTAGAATCCAGTTGCAGAGAGGGAGGAGTGATGAGCAAAGGGGTCAAGACCAGGCTGAAGAAATCCACAGAAACAGCTGACCTGAACAAGTGGAAGCTTATGAACCCCAGTATTATAGCTGGGAAACCAGCATAGGACCAATCCAGACCCCGTGAATGTGGGTGTCAGTTATGAGGGCTATGATCAGTCTATGGGGCCTCTGGTAATGGATGGTATTTATCCCTAGTGTATGAGTGGATTTTGGGAGCCCATTCCATATAGAGGGATAATCCCTTAGCCTAGACACACAGGGGAGGGTCTAGGCCCTGCTCCAAATGATGGGACAGACTTTGAAGATTCCCCTATGGAAGGCCTCACCCTCCCTGGGGAGCAGAAAGGGGATGGATTGGTAGTAGGTGGGGGGCAGGGGAGGAGGGAAGGGAGAGGGAACTGGCATTGACATGTAAAAAAATGATTTCTAATTTAATTAATAAAAAGAGAGAAGGAAAAAAAGAAAGGGTAGAAATTTAAAATACTTATATTCTAGTGTGTGTTGACCAGGTGTGACTATTGAAATCTCTAATTGCTTCCACCAAGGATTATAATCTTAGTTTGGCTGCTGGCCCTGAAACTACAAGAAATAACCCTTTACTTAATGCTTTTGCATTTATTAACTGATGCATGTGTACATGTGTTTGTGAGGAATTAGCTCTCTCCTTCAGCTGTGTGTGTTCCAGTGTTCTAACTGAGGTTTTGAGCCTTGACAATCAGTGCCTTTACCAAATGATCCCTTTCTTTAACTTCTTTGTTATTTCTTTGTTTTCATTTGAGTAAATAATTATACATACAAAACATTTTTTGTTCTATTGTACTCCTTGTCAAGTTCTTTATCTATAAACTAATGATATTTTATCAATGAAATATCTTCTCATTTGCAAATTTTAGTGACTTGCAGCTAATAATAGCCTAGCATGATGTTAGTAATAGCACAGTAGATAGTATTAATAGTTGATGCTAATCAAGAGCTGTCAACTGGAGTAAAGTCTCACTCAACAGTAAGGAAACCATTATTGGTACTAGCAACCTAGCCAACTCTCCAGAGATAATGAGATTATCAATCATGAAAGAGAATTTATTGCCACCAATTTTCAAGATCAGTATAGATTCTAATTCTATTTAAATATAATTGAAATATTATATTTAAAAATTGTTGTGACATTACCACCTCCAATCAAAGAAGCATCTTTTTACACTAAACAGATACTTTATAAAAAATAACAAGTGTGCACAATTCAGATATGAGTGGATCATGAGAACCAATGGATCACAGCTCATGTGTCCTTGAGTTGGGGAACGTTTGAAAGAGGGAGCATAAATTTATAAGACCCAGGATAGCAAGAAGTCTGTTTGAAACAGTATTTTTTTTTTTTTTAGAGATGGTTGCATATACGTGACCAAAACAATGCCAATATTAGTGGGCATGTTATTCCAGAAGAGGAGGAATATAATGGCTGAAGAATTATAGGCTGAGACTGCCGAGAAAGGAAGAATCATCCTCTCTTAAGGAAAACCCCCATGGTTGGTATTCTAATACAAAGTGGACAGCCATGAAACTATATATACAGAGACAAAAAAATAGATTCAGCAGGTTATATACATACATGTATCTTTGAGAGTGAGGGACATGGAAGTAATTAGAGGGAGGGATTTTTTGAGGGACTCAGTGGGAGTAGAGGAAACAGGAAAATGATATGATTTTATTTTAAAACAAAAATTAAAATTAAATTATTAATCATGAATAATTGACTTCATTATTTTTTCTTTTTATTTAAATTAGGAACAAGCTTGCTTGAAATGTCAATCCCAGATCATTCTCCCTCCTGTCTTCGCATGCCTTGCACCAACCCCCTATCCCATCCCCTTTCTACTCCCCAGGGAGGGTAAAGCCTTCCATGGGGGATCTTCAAAGTCTGTCATCATTTGAAGAAGGGCCTAGGCCCTCCCCAGTGTGTCTAGGCTGAAAGAGTATCCATCTCTTGTGGAATGGACTCCCAAAGTCCATTCATACACGAGGGATAAACACTGTTCCACTGCCAGAGGCCCCATAGATTGTCCAGTCCTCCCAACTGAGACCCACATTCAGGGGGTCTGGGTCAGTCCTATGTTGGTTTCCTAGGTATAAGTCTGGGGTCCATAAGCTCTGTGGGTCTCTCTAGCCTGGTCTTGACCCCTTTGCTCATCACTCCTCCCTCTCTGCAACTGGACTACAGGAGTTCCACTCAGTGCCCAGCTGTGGGTGTCTGCTTCTGCATCCATCAGCTACTAGATGAAGGCTCTAGGATGGCATATAAAGTAGTCATCAATCTCATTATCAGAGAAGGGTATTTGAGGGAGCCTCACCACTATTGCTTAGCTTGTTAGTTTAGGGTCAACCTTGTAGATCTCTGAAATTTACCTAGTGTCAAATTTCTCTCTAAATCTATAATGGCTTTCTCTATAATGGTATCAAATGACTTCAGTATTAACAAAAGGATTAAACAAAATTCAGTTCCATTGGACAGCAAAAAATAATTAGATGAGCTATTAATGAAATAGAAACACTTTAAACACTTTAAAAATATAAGTATTTTAGCACTGGTTCTTTGAGAAGATCAACTCAATTGACAGACTTTTGGTCTAACTAATCAAAAGAAAGAACTAAGTGAAAACATTAACAGATAAAGAAACAAAAAGAAAACATAACAACAGAACAATTAATAAAAAACTAGCCATGAATTTGAAAAACAGGAAGGGGATGTATTGGAGTGTAGGGAGTATAAAAATGGAAGGGGAAAATGATATAACTATATTATAATTTCTAACAATAAAATGAACTGGGATTGACATTTCAAGCAAGCTTGTTCCTAATTTAAAAAGAACTTTAATTCACTAAACTGGAAAATCTAAAGTAAATGAATCATTTTCTTTTTTCTGTGTGAATTTTTTAATTGAAAATAAACTCTTCTTGAGGCTACACCAACCATCCTCCATGGGCCCCTGTAACCTACAAATCCCACTCTGCCCCCAATCACACCCATCCCCTGCCACCTCAGCAGCTCCCTGGGACACAGATATCTACTGCACAGAGAGGACTGACAGGCTTGTCACCAGCATCCCATCTGTACCATACAGGCTCTAGGCCCTAGGTCCCAGAGCAAAATCCCAGGACCTTCTTGCACCAATCTCAGCCACACTAGCAGGACAGCAGGAAAGACTCCTGTAGGCAGGATGCACCAACTGCCCCTCACAGGACTCTGTCATCTACAAATTTCACTCTGCCCCCAATCCAACATATCCCTGCCCACCTTAGTAGCTCCCTGGGACACAGACATCTACTGCACAGAAAGGGCTCAGAGAGAGAGAGAGAGAGAGAGAGAGAGAGAGAGAGAGAGAAGACTAAGAAGATTGGATCAAGAGGCAAAGACACTGCCTGTACCAAACATAAGAGGTGGGTAGCATCAATACAAGAATACATTCAACAACCTAAAGGACAATATGGTAATAACAGAACCTCGTGGCACTACATCAGGAAGAGCTGAACATCCCAACAGAAAAGAAGCAGAAGAAAGTGACCTAAAAATAGTTTAAGATGATGGAGGCCCTTAAAGGGGAAATGAAGAATTCCCTTAAAGAAATGGAGGAAAATACAAAAAAAATTGGAAGAAATCAAAACATCCTTTAAAGAAAGCCAAGAAAACCAAGAAAAAACAAGCAAGCAAATCCAAGACTTGAAAATTCAAATGAAGGCAATAAAGAAAACACAAATGGAAGGATTTCTGGAAATGGAAAATCTGGGTAAATAAATGAGAACTACAGAGGCAATCATAACAAACAGATTGCAAAAAATGGAAGATAGATTCTCAGGCATTGAAGATTCGATAGAGGAAACAGATTCATCAGTCAAAGTAAACATTAAAGCCAACAAAGTCATAACACAAAATGTTCAGGAAATCTAGGACACCATGAAAAGACCATACCTAAGAATAACAGAGATAGAAGGAGAAGAATACCACCTCAAAGGCACAGAAACTATATTCAACAAAATATACAAGGAAACTTTCCCAACCTAAAGAAGAAAATGCCTATGAACATGTAAGAAGCTTACCGAACACCAAATAAGCTTGACCAAAAATTTCCTCTTGCCACATAATAATCAGATTCAGCATATACATAATAAAGAAAGAATATTAAGAGCTGCAAAGGAAAATGTTTGGGTAACCTATAAAGGCAGAACCATCAAAATAACACCCAAATTTTCACCAGAGACTCTCAAGCCAGAATTTCCTGGACAGATATTATGCAGACTCTAAGAAACCAAGGATCCCAACCCAGACTACTATACCAAGCAAAACTTTCAATCACCATAGATGGAGAAAACAAGATATTCCATGACAAAACCAGATTTAAACAATACCTGTCCAGAAATCCAGCCCTACAGAGAATCTCCAATGCAAGGAGGTTAGAATTACCCAGGAAAGCACAGGCAGTAAATAATTCCACACCAACAATTCCTAAAGAAAGAAAACACATACACCAGCACCACCAAAAATTAACAGGAATCAATAGTCACTAGCCATTGATATCCCTTAATATCAATGTACTCAACTCACCTATAAAAAGACATAGGCTAACAGAATGGAAATAAAACAGGATCCTTCCTTCTGCTGCATACAAGAGATCTACCTCACTTAAAAGGTAGACTTTTCCTCAGAGTAGAGTGTTGGGAAAAGACTTTACAATCAAATGGAACTAACAAGCAAGCTGGTGAGGGTATCCTAATATCTAACAAAATAGATTTCAAAGCAAAGGTAATCAAAATTGATGATAAAGGATAATTGATATTAATCACAGGAAAAATCCAGCAAGAAGTCTCATTCCTGAACATATCTGTCCCAAATACAAGGGCATCCACATTCATAAAAGAAATGGTATCAGCTTAAATCTCACATCAAACTCCACACACTAATAGTGGGAGACTGTCCCTCTCACCAGTGAACAGGTCGGCCAGAGAGAAAATTAACAGATAAATAAGTGAGCTAACAGATATTATGACACAAATGGGCTTACCAGATATCTACAGCACATTCAAACTACACACAAAAGAATATACTTTCTTCTCAAAACCCCATGGAACCTTCTCTAAAATTAACCACATACTCAGCTACAAGGCAATTCTCAACAGATACAAAAAAATTGGAATAACCCCTTGTATCTTTTTGGATCAACATGGATTAAAGTTAGAATTCAACAAATTCTAGAATGCCTATAAACTCATGGAAACTTAAAATGCCCAACTTAATCACATCACTCCTGGGTCAAGGAAGAAATAAAGAAAGAAATTAAGGATTTCCTAGAATTCAATGAAAATGAATGTACAACATACACAAACTTATGGTACACTATGACAGCAGTGCTAAGAGGAAATCCCACACTAATGAATTAACAAAACAGCTGAAAGCTCTAGAACAAAAAGAAGAAAACTCACCCAGCAGTACAGAATGACAGGGAATAATCAAATTGAGTGCTGAAATAATAAAATGAAAACAAAGAGAACAATAGAAAAATCAATAAAACAAAGAGTTGGTTCTTTTGGAAAAACAACAAAATATACAATGCTTATCAAAAATAACCAAAAGGCAGAGAAAGAATATCCAAAATAACAAAATTAGAAATGAAAAGGGGACATAACAATGACACTGAGGAAATCCAGAGAATCGTATCATATTTCAAAAACCTATATTTCACAAAATTAGAAAATTTAAAGAGAGGAAATTTTGTGGATAGGTTTGACATATCAAACATTATATCAAGACTGGATAAACAATTTAAATAGACCTACAACCCCTAAGGAAATGCAATCAGTCATTAAAAGTCTCCCAAGCATATTCCTCAAAATTTGAAAATCTAAAGGAAATGGAGAATTTTCTGGACAGATTTCACTTTCCAAAATTAAATCAAGAACAGATAAGCAACTTAAATAGACCTATAACCTCTAATGAAATTGAAGCAGTCATTAGAAGTCTCCCAACCAAAAAAAGCCCAGGGCCAGATGGCTTCAGTGCAGAATTCTACCAGAAATTCAAATACCAATTCTCTTTAAAGTATTCCACACAATAGAAGCAGAAGGGCCATTACCAAACTCTTTTTATGAGGCCATAATAACCTTGATAACAAAGCCACACAAAGACACAAATAAGAAAGAGAACTACAGACCAATATCCCTCATGAACATTGACACAAAAATTCTCAATAAAATATTGGCAAATTGAATCCAAGAACACATCAGAGAAATCATCCATCCTGATCAAATAGGCTTCATCCCAGGGATGCAAGGATGGTTCAACATACAAAAATCCATAAATGTAATCCACCCATATAAACAGACTGAGCAAAAAAATCACATGATCATCTCACTAGATGCCGAAAAAGCCTTTGACAAAATCCAACACCCCTTCATGATAAAGGTCCTGGAGAAATCAGGGATAACAGGAACATACCTCAACATAATAAAAGCAATATACAGCAAGCCAACAGCCAACATCAAATTAAATGGAGAGAAACTCAATGCAATTCCTCTAAAATCAGGAACAAGACAAGGCTGTCCACTCTCTCCATACCTCTTCAATATTGTCCTTGAAGTTCTAGCTAGAGCAATAGGACAACAAAAGGAGATCAAGGGACTACAAATCGGAAAGGAAGAAGTCAAACTCTCACTATTTGCAGATGATATGATAGTCTACATAAGTGACCCAAAAAACTCAACTAGGGAACTCCTACAGCCGATAAACACCTTCAGCAAAGTGGCAGGATACAAGATTAACTCAAAAAAAATCTGTATCCCTACTATATACGGATGACACAATGGTGGAGAAAGAAATCAGAGAAGCATCACCTTTTATAATTGCCACAAACAACATAAAATACCTTGGAGTAACACTAACCAAAAAAGTGAAAGACCTGTACCATAAGAATTTTGAGTCTCTAAAGAAAGAAATTAAAGAAGATACCAGAAAATGGAAAGATCTCCCATGCTCTTGGATAGGTAGGATCAACATAGTAAAAATGGCAATCTTGCCAAAAGCAATCTACAGATTCAATGCAATCCCCATCAAAATCCCAACACAATTCTTCACAGACCTTGAAAGAACAATTCTCAACTTTATATGGAGAAACAAAAGACCCAGGATAGCCAAATCATCCCTATACAATAAAGGAACTTCTGGAGGCATCACCATCCCTGACTTCAAGTTCTATTACAGAGCTATAGTCCTGAAAACAGCTTGGTATTGGCACAAAAATTGACTGGTAGATCAATGGAATAGAATTGAAAACCCTGATTTACCCCACACACCTATGAATACCTGATTTTTGACAAACAACCCAAATTTATACGATGGAAGAAAGAGAACATCTTCAACAAATAGTTCTGGCATAACTGGTTGCAGACATGTAGAAGACTGCAGTTAGACCCAAGCCTATCGCCTTGCACAAAACTTACGTCAAAATGGATCAAAGATCTCAACATAAATCCAGCTACACTGAACCTATTAGAAGACAAAGTGGGAAATACCCTTGAATTAATTGGTACAGGAGACTGCTTCCTGAACATTACACCAGTAGCACAGACACTAAGGTTAACAATTGATAAATGGAACCTCTTGAAACTGAGAAGTTTCTTTAAGGCAAAGGAGACAGTCAGCAAGACAAAACAGCAGCCCACAGACTTGGAAAAGATATTCACCAACCCCACATCTGACAGAGGGCTGATCTCCAAAATATACAAAGAACTCAAGAAGCTAGTCCCCCAAACACCAAACAACCCATTAAAAAGTGGGGTACAGAACTAAATAGACAATTCTCAATAGAGGAATCTAAAATGGCTGAAAGACACATGAGAAGGTGTTCAACATCCTTAGTCATCAGGGAAATGCAAATCAAAACAACTTTGAGATACCATCTTACTCCTGTCAGAATGGCTAAAATCAAAAATACCAATGACAGTTTATGCTGGAGAGGATGCAGAGAAAGAAGAACACTCCTCCACTGCTGGTGGGAGTGCCAACTTGTACAGCCACTGTGGAAATCAGTATGGCGACTCCTCAAGAAAATGGGAATGAGTCTACCACAAGATCCAGGAATTCCACTCCTAGGCATATACCCCAAAGAAGCACATTCATATAACAAGGACATATGTTCAACTATGTTCATAGCAGCATTATTTGTAATAGCCAGAAACTGGAAACAGCCTAGATGCCCCTCAACTGAAAAATGGATAGAGAAATTGTGGTGCATTTACACAATGGAGTACTACTCAGCAGAAAAAAACAATGGAATCTTGAAATTTGCAGGAAAATGGATGGAACTCAAAGAAACCATTCTGAGTGAGGTAACCCAATCACAAAAAGACAAACATGATATGTACTCACTCATATGTGGACCTGCTTTATGATACATAGTAGTGACCATGCTTTATCAGAGCTGTTTTTAATGATGTTGCTCAGAATGGTTTCCTCCCAGATGATGACTGAGAAACTAATTTAAAAAAAATGGTGCCAAGTACCACAAGAGTAACAGAACTGTGCTGTTTTCTGGGATTCTGTTTTTTACTTGGTTGTTGTTGTTGTTGTTGTTTGTTTTTTGTTTTTTAAAAATGGAGTGTGCTGGATGTCTCTACCATTTTGTTCAAAGGACTGCAGAACCTGGAAAAGCTGTTGCTGCTATTGATGCATAACATATTGCTATTATTGATATATATATATATATATATATATATGCTAATTGAAACTCAAATATGCGATGAATCCAAGGTGTTTCAGTGAGTGCTCACCTGTGCATGCAAATTTGATTTCATCTTTAGTAAGTAGTAAATTTATATGTTTGCCAAAAAAAAAAAATAAGTGACACACTGGAAGACAAATGTCACACAATTTCAATTTTATGTGTAACCGAGAAATGATTAACTTATGGGAACAGAGAGCAGAATTGTGGCTATTAGGCTTCAATGTGGGACTTTTAACAATGGGGAAATGATTGGTTTAAGGATATAAAACTGCAGATGTACAAGTGTCATGGACTCTCTGAAGTCTTGACGTCTACTGAGACCATGATAAATATGGTTGATAACAATATGCTATATTTTAAGTGTTCTCAAAACAAAAATGATGAATATGTGTGATATAACATGTTAATTGTTTTAATTTAGCCATGCCATTGTGAACATACTGTATTTTGTATCATAATTGTGCATGACTTTATTTATGAACTAAATAAATGGATGGAAAAAAGTCTCTCAAGCAAAAAAAGGCTCAGAACCATATGGTTTCAGTGCACAATTCTATCAGAATTTCAAAGAGGAACTAACTCCAATTCTCCTCAAATATTTCCACACAGTAGAAACAGAAAGAACATTGTCAAACTCCTTTTATGAGGCTACAGTATCCTGATACCCAAACACACAAAGATGCAAAAAAGAAAGAGAACTACAGAGCAATCACCCTCATGAACATTGATGCAAAAATACTCAATAAAATACTAGCAAATTGAATTAAAAATCATACAACATGACCATGTAGGCTTCATTCCAGAGATGCAGGGATGGCTCAATATATGAAAATCTGTCCATGTTATCCACCATATAAACAAAGTGAAAGAAAAACCCATATGATCACTTCATTAGATGCTGAAAAAGTGCTCAAAAAAAGCCAACATCCCCCATGATAAAGGTCTTGCACAGACCAAGGATACAAGGAACACACCTAAACATAATAAAGGCAATATACAGCAAGCCAACAGCCAACATCAAACTAATTGGAGAGAAACTTACAGTGGTTGCACTAAAATTATAAACAAGACAAGCCTCTCCATTCTCTATCTATTGAGTACAGTACTTGAAATTCTAGTTAGAACAGTAAGACAACAAGAGGAAACCAAAGGGATAAAATTAGAAAGGAAGAAGTCAAACTACTCTTTGCAGATGATATGATTGTAAACATTAGTGACCCCCAAAACTCTACCTGGGAACTCCTACAGCTGGTAAAAAACTTCAGTAATGTGGGGGGATACAAAATTAACTCTAAAACATAAGTCATCCTCTTATATGCAAATGATAAAGGGGCTGAGAAAGAAATCGGAGAAACATCACCATTTACAATAGCCACACACATAAAATATCTTGGGGTAACACTAACCAAACAACTGAAATACTTATATGACAAGAACTCTAAGTTCCTAAAGAAAGAAATTGGGTAGAATATCAGAAAATGGAAAGATCTCCCATGCTCTTGTATAGGTAGGATCAACATAATAAAAATGGCAATGGTACCAAAAGAAATGTACATATTCAATGCTATCCCAATGAAAATCCCAACACAATTTTGCACATACATATTCAACTTCATACAGAAAACAAAAAAACCACAATAGCTAAAACAGTTCTGTACAATAAAGGAACTTCTGGAGACATCACCATCCCTGACTTCAAAATCTACCATAGAGCTATAAAATACAGCTTGACATTGGCATAAAATACAGCTAGTAAAATACAGTGTGGCATTGGCATAAAAACAGACAGGTGGGTCAATGAAATTGAATCATAGACACTGATATCAATGTGCACACCTATGAATACCTGATTTTTGACAAAGAAGCCAAAATGGTTCAAGAGAAAATGGAAAACCTCTTTAACAAATGGTTATGGCATAATTGGTTGTTAACATGTAGAAGATTGTAAACAGATTCATGTCTATCACCTTGCACAAAACTCAAATCTAGCTAGATGAAGGACCTCAACATAAATCCAGCTTCATTGAATCAGATATAAGAGACAGTTGGAAGTAGTCTGGAAAACATTGTACAGGAGACCACTTGCTAAATGTAACACCAGTAGCACAGACACTGAAAGAAACAATCAATAAATGGGACCTTCTGGAATTTAAAAGCTTCTGTAAGACAAAGGACAATGTCAACAAGACAAAATGAGAGCCTACAGAATAAAGAAAGATCTGCCAAACCCCACATCTGACAGAGTGCTGATCTCCAAAATTTATAAAGAACTCAAGAAAATAGACATCAAAATACAAAATAACAGAATTGAAAAATGGGGCAAAATGTTAAATAAAAAATTATCACCAGAAGAATCTCAAATGGCCAAAAGACATTTAAGGAAGTGCTCAACATCCTTCATTGCCAGGGGAATGCAAATCAAAATGACTCTGATATACCATTTTACACCTGTCAGAATGACTAAGATAAAAATTACTGAGAACAGCTTATATTAGAGAGGATGTGGAGTCAGGGGAAACAGCCCTTCACTGCTGGTGGGAGTGCAAACTTGTACAGCCATTTTGAACATCTGTATGGTGGTTTCTTAGAAAACTGGGAATGAATCTACCTCAAGACACAGTGATACTACTCTTGGGCATTTATCCAAAGGTTCCTTAATCATACCACAAGGACATAGCAATGTTCATAGCAACATTATTAATAATCACAAAATCTAGAAAAAAACCTATATGTCCTTCAACCAAAAAATGGATAAGGAAAATATGGTACATTTACACAATGGAGTACTACTCAGTGGTAAAAAATGATGAGTTCATGAAATTTTCAGGAAAATGGATGGAAGTAGAAAAAACCTGAGTGAGGTAATCTAGACTATGAAAGATAAACATAGTATGTATTCACTCATAAGGGGATATTAGATAGATGTAAAACAAAGGATAACCAGACTACAATACATAGCCCCAGAGAAGCTAGGTAAAAAGAAGGACCCTAAAAGGGGAACATGAATTACCCTGGGAAGGGAAATTGGATGAGATCTGTGGGGATCTGGGGTCGGGCATGTCATAAGGGGGAAGGGAGAGGGGATAAAACAGGAGGGAATGAGATGGCCAAGGTGGGGAGGAACACAGTGAAAAGCAATGAAAAGATATCTTAGTAGAGAGAGCCACCTAGTACTAGGTCAACTCCCAAGAATCCACAAGGATTACCCCAGCAACGACTCCTAGCAATAGTAGAGTGAATGCTTGAACTTGCCTAACCCTGAATGCAGATGAATGAATAACCCAACTATTGCCATGGAGCCCTTTTCCAGTATTTCATGAAATCAGATGCAGACATCCAGAATCCTAAATTATACAATGGAAAAAAGAAAACATTTTTAACAAATGGTGCTGGAATATCTGCATGTTGCAATGTAGAAGAATGCACATAGATCTGTGTCTATTACCCTGCACAAAACTGAAGTCCACATGGGTCAAAGACTTCAACATAATTCCAGATATGCTCAACCTGAAAGAATAGAAATCAGAGAAAGCCTTGAACATGTTGGCACAGAAGACAACATCCTGAATAGAACACTAATAGTTTAGGCACTAAGACTGACAATAAATGGGACTTCATGAAACTGAAAAGCATCTATAAAGCAAAGGACACTATCATAAAACAAAATGAAAGCCTGCAGCATGGGAAAAAGTCTTCACCAATCCCACATCTTACAGAGGGCTGATTTCCAAAGCATAAAGAACTTAAGAATCTAGACACCAACAAACTAAATAATCCAATTATAAATGGGGTACAGATCTAAACAGAGAATTCTCAACAGTAGAATCTCAAGTGCCTGAGAAACAATGAAATGTTCAACATCCTTAGTCATTAGGGAAATGCAAATCAAAATTATTCTGACATTCTAACTTACCCATGTTAGACTGGCTAAGATAAAAAACACACATGGTATCTCATTCTGGCAAGATGTGTAGCAAGGGAAATATTCCTCCACTGCTATTGGGAATTCAAACTTCTATAGCCACTTATGAAATGAATATGGCAGTTTCTCAGAAAATTGGGGATCAACCTACCACAAAACTGAGCTACATCTCTTTTGGGCATATACACAAATCATGCTCAATCATACCACAAGGACAATTGCTCAGCTATATCTATAGCAGATTTATTAGTAGTAGCCAGAAACTAGAAACAACCTATATGTAACACACGGAAGTGGATAAAGGAAATATGGTATATTTTCACAATGAAGTATTATTCTGCTTTTAACAAAATGACATCATGGTTTGTAGGCAAATGGATGCGACTAGAGAAAAATCACCCCAAGTGACATTAATCAGACCCAGAAGACAAGTATGGTATGTACTCACTTATAAATAAATATTGGTTACCCATAAAGGCCAGTTGAGAAGCAGGGGTCAAGGGTGACACTCAGATCTCCCTAGGAAGGGAAAATCAAAGAGATTTTGTAGGTGAACCAGGACAAGTAGCAATGGGAACATGGGGCATCAGGTGGGGGTAAGGTGGTGGAGGGTACTGAAAGCCATGATTGGAAAGAGGGGTCATTTCAGGATGAGATAGAAATCTGGCACAAGAAAAACTCCCAGGAATCTGCAAGGATGACCCTAGCTAAGACTCCTAGCGACAGGGGATATATAGACTTAACTACCCATTTCCTGTGACCAGGAAAGACTACCAGTGCAGGGTTTGGGACACCAACGAAGATGCATAGCCTTCAACCTGCAGTCTGCTCTGCCTATGGTATGTGCTGGGGAAAGGTGGCACAGAGATTGTGAGTGGACCAATTATGGACAAGTGAGTGGTCCACTCTAATACCTATGCCATGAGAATAAGCTCACCTTTGCTGACACTGCCTGGACACATAGGCTGAATGACCTAGAGACCTAATTTAGAACCACAGATGACTGGAGAAAATAATGTCAATAAAATGATGCATAAGAATATTTTGATATACTAAAAGATTGTTGCCTAGCCTAACAGTCTTCATAGAGGCTTCATCAAGCAACTGGTGGAAACAGATTCAGAGACCCACACCAAATATTATGCCAAAGGAGAAGGAGTCCTGCTGAAGAAGGGGAGGAAGGATTATAAGAGACAGAGTGGTTAAGGATATCACAACAAAATCCACAGAATCAACGAACCTCTCCTTGGAGGCCCTCACAGAGACTGAACCAACAACTAGGAAGTCTACATCACACTGACCCTGCATTCTGCATATATGCAACAGTTGTATTGCTTAGTATTTTTATGGGACACTTAACGGTGGCAGTGAGGCAGTCTCTGATCTTCTTGCAGGCTTTTGGGACCCTCTTCCTCATACTGAGTTGCCTTTCCCAGCCTTAATACAAACTTAGGTGCTTAGTCTTACTGCAACTTGATATGCCATGCTTTCTTGATATGCATGGGTGGCCTGCCCTTGTGTGAACATAAATGGAGGAAGAGTGGACCAGAGGATGTGGGACAGAGGTGGGTAGATTGGGAGGAAAGGGGCAACTTTGGGTAAGGAAAAAATGTTAAAAAAATAATGAAGTGTTTAGCTTGAAGTTGATTTTCCTCAGAAATTTGAAGAGCAACATCTGCTTTCTTCCTCACCTCATTTGATAGGAGGACTTATCCTATCTATCTATCTATCTATCTATCTATCTATCTATCTATCTATCTATCTATGATATATATATATATATGTCCATATGCTTATCTTTATACCAAAGATGAATTTCTTGAAGATAAAAAAGATCATTTTTTATGTTTATCTCTTCAGTCAATCCATGATTTTTAATTGAGAATAAGGGCCATTATATAGGCCATTAATATTTATTATTAAAATATTTGTAGTAATTTTGGTTATAATGCTTTTTATTCTTTGTGTTATTATTTGTGTTTTTAGTGTTACTTTGTCTTTTAATACTTATAACTTTGTTTTCTTTCCAAAATCTCTTAGTTATGTTGTTTCCTCTCTTTAGCCACAAATACTGCTTCCTGTATTTTGCTTTCATTTGTTATGCTGAATATAATTTTTAGGTCAGTTTTATATTGGAAATTTTCTTTCTACTTGAACTATGACAGGTATATAAGTCTAGATTTGTTGTCATAGTCCATTTGAATTTGGAATGCATCACTTTAGGTTCTTCTGAGTCTCAAATTTGCCATTGAGTGATTACTTGTTATTGTTGGATACTCTGTATGTGTAAGTTGCATTTTTTCCTCTTGCAGATTTCAATTCACTTTCATTGTTCTATATACTTACTGTAATTAGTAAGATATACCTTAGGGATTTTATTGTATGGTCATACATATTTGGTTGTTTTTGTGTTTCTTGTATTTGTATGGGTACATTTTTCTTTAGTTTAGGGAGGTTTTCTTCTACGATCTGCTTGAAGACCTGTCATTAACATGAGTTTCTTATCCCTCATTCAACACACAATATAATTCAAATGTTTTGTCTTTTCATTGTTCCCACATTTCTTCTGTGTTCTTTTCCTGTGTTTTAAAAATAAATTTTATGTTAAATATTTATTTGTTCTGTCCTGATATTCTATCCTATGTTCTTCTGATCTATTCTACTTGCAAGACTTTTCTCTGAGTTTTCTAATTTGGTTATTGAATTCTTCAATTCCATCAAAATTTCATCATCTTCAGAGTTTGTATTACTATGTAATTCTATTCTCAAGTCCAACATCACCCAGACATTTATTTTCCTTGATTTCATTTTCCTAATTGTTGTGTCTTCCTTAAATTATTTAAATTCTTTAATATAGTTAAAGATTGTTTTCTTTACATTCCATGCCCTCATGTTTATATAACTGCTTTTTTGTAGCAAAGATTGATACAGGACTGGTAGGTTTGAGAGAGTATATCCTGGCTTGATATTGTTTGTAACTTTGCAATGGAATAGGATTGTGTAGACATTTTTTGTTAGTTGTATGCTGGATATGAACAAAGAAGGTTGGATCAGAAGAAAGATGTGAATGTGGGGGTGAGCTTAGGGGATATAAATGACTTAGGTGAAAGAAAATCAGGTAGACAGAGGAAACTGTGCTGGCTTACATGATGTGTACCCTAGTCTGTACCTTATTGTGAAGCTATACCTGACTGTGTGAAGGCATTGGATGTGACGAGACTGTGTGTTTGGGGAGGTAGAAAAGATGTATCTTGGTTGATCATAGAAGAGGCTGGTTTGGTCAGACTAGGCTGGGGCACTTGAGATGGGATTGGGGCTAGATCAAGAAAGTAAATGAAGGAAAGGATCAGTGCTCTCACTATGCAGGTGCTGGAGAAAGATGTTTAGCATTTGGTTGGGTGCATAGGTCTACTGGTCTTTTGTAAGTAAGCTAGTCATTATCTCTGTTTTTCAAGAAAGCACTAAATTCTGTGAAAGTGTATAAGGAAATGGCTGCATTCTCTGACAGTTTTTTTTTTTTTTTTTTTTTTTTTTTTTTTTTTTTTTTTTTTTTTTGTGAAAGCTCCTGACTCACACAGGAAGGGGATATGATGCAAGATTATTGTTTCTTGGACTGTTTTTTGCACTTAACCCTATCATAATTCCTGACATTTTTGTCTCTTTTGGGACTTATGTGTCTGTTTTGTTTTTTAATATTGTAGTAGACATTTCAGAGTTGGGGAGAGATGAGAATTTTTATCCATTGAATCCTTCCACCTCCTGAGAGTTCAGAACCTAGGAATAATGAATATATCTGGAGGTGAGAGGAAATGCTATTGGAATAGTATGATGCTTATCTGACCTCTCATCATCAAAGAATTATCCATACCGAACTTCCAGCTTCTGCGATTTCTGTGCCTTAAGGATTTGAACTGTCTTGGGAAGATAAAAACAATTGCACCTGTGGATAATGAGGAGTTGGGTAATTGAATCCTTGGGGTTACCAATACTGAAAATAGTGGACCTATACCTACTTTATAACACAAAAATTGTAGATCAGGGAAGCACATGTGATTTTTAAACCTAGATATTTGATTCATGTTTAAGAAGCTTGTTGTCCCTGTAGCCCATCTATCCTTCCTGGGGTTACATTATCCACTTTCATTCATCAATGTCCAGGAAAGAAGCAGACAGCTCTTCATTTACATCTTCAATATATTCTGAAGCTTCCCATAGCCAACAGGTGAGAGACTGATGTTTCTGTTTCCTTTATTTCTTTCTTTTACCATTCTCCCTTCTCAATCATTTCTCGTACTCTCTCTCCTTTTCTCAAAATCCTGTTGTGTAACTCCCATTTTGTTTCTCTCCTCTCCTCTCCTCTCCTCTCCTCTCCTCTCCTCTCCTCTCCTCTTCCCTGTGCTCCTTTCACTTCTTTTCTTTGGCAGTGTTCTTTTCTTTCCTATTGTCATCTCGCCTCCTCTCCTGTTCTTTGGTCCTGTCTAGTCTTTTCTGTTTTCATCTTTGTTTTCTTCTCTCCTCTCACTCTTTCACCTGTTTTCCTTCTTTTCTCAAGTTGAATAATGAACTTAACATCAGCTAAGATAATTGTTACTGTGGTTATTTGATAGTAAGTTTCTTAATTCATTTGCACCATCATTTTGATATAGTTTGTCCTTCTTTTAAAAATGCCCTCATCATATCCACATATTTCTCTGTTTATAAAATTAAAGATTTTTCCTGTGTCAAATTAACTTATCTCTTTAAAATTAAATTCTCTAATTTTCTTTCTCTTTTTATTCATGTGGTAGCTGATGAGGCTCCATGAAGATGAGTTAGGTTTTTCCAAATTTAACTATCTCTGGCTCTGCATTCACCCTTATTTTTTTGGTTGATTTCAGTTGTGATTGACAGGAACTATTTATGTAGTTCAAATTGATATATTTCATATGTTTCTTCACTTGTCCAGCATCTGAAGTGCTTAAGATGGATATACATCACATAACATTAACACATTACCTGTCCATTATTTTAGAAAATGATATTTATGTATAATATCTTATGTATTTAAGAGCTACATTTTGATGATGGGATGCATGTATACTTCCTTTAATAATACAATTTTATATTTGCATTTACATCCCACCATGTATTTAAAATTTCTCTGTGGGATGTTCATTATAAAATGGTTAGCTCTGAAAACATAATAAAAGTTACATAAACAGACTGAGCAGGTTATACTATATATATTATATATATATATATATATATATATATATGCATGCAGTAGCAATTAGTGAAAAAAGAGTCAATGAAGGATATATGGGAGATTTTAGAAGGAGGAAAGAGAAGGAAGAAATGCTGTGTTTATATTATAATCTCAAAAAAGTAAAAGCAAACCAGAAGCAAGTTGCATGTACAATACAATGTTTGAATTTGAACTTCAGCAGGCAAGACAATGGTTTGAAGCCTTCTTTACCACTTTTTTTTATTTTTACTTTCAATACTGCTTGAAATAAAGTGTTATTAAAAAAAGTTTTTGGGACTGAAGAGATGGGTCAGTGATTATTAGTATTGGCTGCTCCTCTGAAGGACCTAGGTTCAATTACCAACATCCATAGTACAGCTCATGCCTCTGTAACTGCACTTCTAGGGGATCTGATTTCCTCACTATCCACCAGACAGAAAAATGATGCACAGTCATTGCTCAGGTCAGCTGTTTCTGTAGGTTGCCCCAACATAATCTTCACCCTTTTTCTTATATTATCACATCTCTCTCTCCCTCCAACTGGACTCCAGCAGTTTGGCCTAGTACTTAGCTGTGGATCTTTGCATCTGCTTCCATCAGTGACAGTATTGGAGAAGGTACCTTAACTGTACTTCCTCTATAATCAGAATGAGGACTGTCTTATTTTTTTATTTTTTAAAAATATATTTTCAATTCTTCCTTGAAATTTTTCTTGAGCATATCTACCACTATTCTACCATCTAACTCCTCTTCCCAGAATGTCTACAAACATCCCTTTTCTACCTCCTTGGTTTAGAGTGATATATTGATGGGGGAAATACTTCTGTGTATGTTTATCTTATTGATTGTTAAATAAAGTACTTGCTTGGCCAATGAGACAGCAGGTTAGGCTGGACTAGGAGTCAAAGAGGATTCTGGGAAATGTAGTAGAGAAGTGGTGTTCCAGACAGGAAGTGACATAGCAAGGAGACTCATATTTAAGAAGAGAAAAAAGGAAGTGTTGCTCTCTTTTCCCGTTCCTGCTCCAGTGGCGGGATGTAATTCATCAGCAAGGGGGGACACCAATAAGGCATCAGATAAGTCTCATAAAATATATAGATGTATGGTAATTGAGACTGAGCTAACAGATGAGAATCCGAGTCATTGGCCAAGCAGCTTTGTAACTAATACAAGTCTCTCTGTGTATTCATTTGGGCCTAACTCGGGCTGGTGGCTGGAGTAAGGATCACACATGGCGATGGGGCTCAGACAGCTTTTGGTGGAAAGATTTATCATAACAATATATATTACTTTTTTTCCTCAGAAAAAAACTATGATTAATTTATAAAAATGGAATACATCTTCGAATTATTTTCCTGTGAGGGAACTCTTAGCAATGTTATTTCCGTTCAGTATTAAGTCATTCTCTATCTCATTGCTTGTGTGATTTCAAACTCAAGGAAAGCTTGTGGGATTTCATATACAGTGAAATCTTGCAGCAAGTTTTTGACAAAACACCAAATAGATATGTGTCTCTGGGTCCCTTAATAACTCTAAAACATACTCATTTCCATGGGGATTTCTAATTATGTTTCTCTACAAACTCCCTTTGAAGCAGCTAAGATGGGTGACTTAGCCTGCTAGCCATCTTGTCAAGACTGGAGCTTACCAGCTTTATGCTAATTCTTTCAGCAACAAAGATAATCCAAATTTAGTTTCAGGAGAATCTTAGAACCAGTTTTGAGCAGATCCACACAAAAGTAATCAGAAATTACACTACAGAACAACAATGCTGCCACAGAAATCTTTACTCCCGAAAGAGGAAGCAGGCAGCATTTGGCTCAAAGCAAAGATTATGTTACATCCTTTTAAATTACCTGATAGCTATTTAAAATTTTAAGTTGTGATTGTGTGTGTGTGTGTGTGTGTGTGTGTGTGTGTGTGTGTGTGTGTGTGTGTGCCCAAAGAGGCCAGAATTGTTGGATACCCTGGAGCTGGAGCTACAAACAAATTCCTTTGGAAAACAGCAAGTGCTGTTTACTACTGATCCCTCTCTTTCAGCCCCACTTGTCTATTATTATTTGCTTACAACTAACATAAAGATCAGGGTAATACTTCCTTTCTGCTTTGCTGTCCATAAGTACCAATACTTGAAATTGTACAAATAGAAAATAAAATTGTCAAACACATTTACCAAAATTCAATTAGGAGGCTGGACATGTATCTGAAATTAGACCACTTGGGAGATTAAGGCAGGATTGATTACTGCTTAAAGTAAACAATGAGTTACAATTCAAGCAGATTTGCATACTTAGAGTCAGTATGAAGAAAACAAATTTGTGCAATTCCAAATTCCTAAAAAAGAATTTTAAATTCCTCTAAACAAAGAAATGATGAATGTACAAATTTCTGAGTTAGTTCATTTGATCAATACAAATACTGTGACCTCTACACAATGAATCCTTATATCCAAATCATTATTTCTAATCCTAAATAGCTATGGTTAATATGTGTCAGAATAAATTTCTAGGGTAGATGAGGTGGCATATACTCTTATTGCCTGGGCCCTAAAGACAGAGAAACAAATCAAAAAAGAGTTCAAGGACAGCTAAAAACTATTATTCTGAGCTTAAATTTAGTCATAGGATATACACAATGGGAGGTTACAGTACAAGACCTTGTCTAAATATGGATTAAAACACAGCATGGTGCTAGATGCCTTTAATTCCAGCACTAAGGAGGAGAATGCTGGTGAGTCTCTATGGGTCAAGGGCAGCCCAGTCTACACAATGAATTCTAGGCCAGCCAATGTCTATGTAGTGAGATCCTGTATGAAAAATACTAAAAAGGTATTTATACATTTTAAAGTAGTTACATGTCAATTGTTTCATTTTCATGCTTTCACCCAAACAGAGCAATAAATGTATTAGGTGCTGGATATGATAATTCTTGTTTAAACAATTTAATCAGTACAAATATTTTCATCATAAAGAATGTACATATAGATAAATATTTCTGTAAAGTACACAGTATTCTTCTTTGAGATAAGTACAGCTAGTGTGTGACAATTAGAATTTTTAAAACAGAGAAAAATTGAAAGAGTGGTGAGGATTGAAGGAAATACAAAGTAAGGAAAAGGGTGAAGAATGAGAACCATGAAAAACAGTTTTTCAATAATTTAGTTTGTAATATATATCAGAAAGAAGTCCCTCTTTACAGTATCCCCCTAATGTTTTCTATCAGCCATAGCAACATCATGAAAACAGGAAACTTTTCAGAATCTACAGAATTCTATCTCCTGGGACTCTCAGATAACCAAGACCTACAGCCTGTCCTATTTGGAGTATTCCTATCCATGTACCTGATTACAATGACTGGGAATCTTCTCATTATACTGGCTACTGTTTATGACTCCAATCTCCACACCCCCATGTACTTCTTCATTTCTAACCTGTCCTTCATTGACATCTGTTTCACCACAACCACCATCCCCCAAATGCTGGTAAACATAAAAGCCCAGGTAAGCTCCATCAGTTATACAGGCTGCCTTACACAAATCTGCTTTGTTCTGACTTTTGCTGGATTGGAAAATGGAATTTTGGTAATGATGGCCTACGACCGTTTTGTAGCTATCTGTCATCCACTGAGGTACACAGTTATCATGAACCCCAAAGTCTGTGGATTACTGGTTCTTTTGTCCTTATTGATAAGTATCCTTGATGCTCTGCTGCACACTCTGATGGCACTGCGCCTGTCATTCTGCACAAAGGTAGAAATTCCTCACTTTTTCTGTGAACTTGCTCATATTCTCAAGCTTGCATGTTCTAATATTTTCATCAATAACATTCTGGTATATTTGGTGACAAGCCTGTTGGGTGTTCTTCCACTATCTGGTATAATTTTCTCTTATACTCGAATTATCTCCTCTGTCTTAAAAGTTCCATCAGCTGCTGGAAAATACAAAGCTTTCTCCATATGTGCATCACACTTAATAGTGGTTTCCTTGTTCTATGGGACAGGATTTGGTGTGTATTTGAGTTCTGCTGGCTCTCACAGCTCTAGGAAGAGTGCAATAGCCTCAGTGATGTACACAGTTGTCACTCCCATGATGAATCCCTTTATATACAGCTTGAGGAATAAAGACATGGTAGGGGCTTTCAAGAAACTCTTCTGTAGAATAACAACTTCCCTTTGATATGCCACATGATGTGCTAAAGTATGAATAGTAAGGGATCAAGAATGCTACACGAATGGGTTTGAGTACATGAATCCATATGTCTACTTAAACATGAGAACTGTGGTTTGGACAAATTGAATGTAAATTCTATTTGTGTCATGTTGTAGCTTTGTATCCCTTGACGATAAGCTATCCAGCTATTTAGTTCTCTCTAAAGTAAATATTAAATTAGTCCTTATATTATTCTGTCATAGTGTAATGTTGCATTGATTACTTGTTAACTAGATATAATATAAATATATGCATGTATGATTGTAACTGGCTTTTGGTAAGATGACTCGGGGTAAAGATATTTGCCTCCAAGCCTGAGGCCATGAGTTCCATATCCAGACCCCATATGGAAGGAGAGAACTTACTCCCACAAGTTGTTTCTTGACCTCAACATGCATAATGTTACACACACACACACACACACACACACACACACACACACACACACACACACACTCAATAAATAAATAAAGAAATTATTAAAGAACATTTTAGGTGATCTGAAAAATATGTCACTTAGTGAAATTGTTTCCTTTGGATAATAAAAGTAGAATGTGCTACTCACATACATATAGTGCCAATGATGCATAAATGAAGTCATATTGGAATTTATTAAAGGTTCTGGAAAGATGGTTCTGTGGATAAAAGCATGTACTGCTCTTACAGATGACCTTAATTTAGTTTCATGCATCAACATTGTATAGTTTACAACTACCCACTAATGAAAGCTCAAGAAGATCCTCCATCCTCTTCTGGTCTCTGTGTACAAGAACACTGGCATGTGCAAAAACCTATATATACATATGTACATACACATAAATAAAAGTAAATAAATAAAAATAAATATTAAAGTGTATTTACTTATATCCTGTAGATAGTATTCATTTGTTAAGAGATTATGCTACTGGGTTGGGAACTTGCTGTAATATATATTCCCCCATTATTTTAGAACATAATCTTTCTGTGTATGAAATAGTTTATTGTAAAACAACATGGCACACTATGCAGGCGTCAGACTCCCGACACTCATGTTCATTGGTTATCTTGATTACCTTATTATTTTCTTTTGTGAAGATATATTTATTTTTATTCTATGTGTGGGAGTGTTTGCCTGCATGCATGCCTGACCCTCACATGCACTCAATGCTTGCTGTGGGCAGATGAAGGCAACTATGTATGTGAAGATGTGTCACTGATGTTTGTGATCCACCACAGGGTAGCTCTTTAAGGGTAGCAAGCATTCTATTCAACTGAGCTGTCTCTCCAGGTGCCCATCATTTTTTCTTGATTTAATAACATAAGATAGTCATTTGGTTTGTATGTTTCTAATTGGCTAGCCATTCCAGTGTGTGCAAGTGTGTCTTCTACTTTTTTAATTTTTTTTACACTGAATCAATCTATTGATTCAATTCTAAGGATAGATTCCCATTGCTAAATGTTTTAAAACTTTGGGAAGACTTGAGGTACTCCACTGTACCCATTATTTGCTTCCACTAACAATAAGCCAAAAGACTTAAGTACAAAAGAGTGAAATGATCACAACTATTTCATGTTTCACAGAGATGTGTTTGGTTCAGGAACAGAATAAGAGGTCTGTGCTTCTTCTCTTTAGAGTTTTACTATTTTTCAATGATTTTTAAAAATTTAAATAAAATTATATTATTTCCTTTAATTCTCTTTTCTACCTCCATCTTCTCCCATGAAATTCTTCAAACCATCCCAAACCCCTGGCCACCTCCTCATTTCTCTCTCTCTCTCTCTCTCTCTCTCTCTCTCTCTCTCTCTCTCTCTCTCTCACACACACACACACACACACACACACACACACACACACACACACACACTCACAACATATGCAAACTTCTGAGTTTTCAGTGTTACATGTACATGATTTCAGCCCTGACTACTTGGTACTGCATAACCAAATAAGGGACTTATTCTTGGAGAAACACTGTTTCCTCTCACTCTTAGTATCCTTTAGTTGCCTGTCATTTTGTCTAGTAGTTTAGCCCCACAAGTTTCTGTGCTTCCAAGTTAGCATGTCTGTTGTTGTTGTCCTTATTCAGGTCTTGCCTACATTGACATAATATCGAAGAAGCACTTACCAGTGGATTTTGCCTCCATGATGCTGATGTCCTTGATCCCACCAGATTCTTCAGCATGTTCAGCATGTCTTGAAAGTCCTAATTGTGTCAGCTAGGCAGAGAATTCATTTTGAGGTTTTGTTTGTTTGATTGTTTTTTTTTTTTTTATCCAAAATATCAATTGTGCTGATCAATGAACTCTCAAACTTGTCTTTTAACTTCACAAGCCAGGACTCCATTATCTACACTTCTCTTAACATTCTTTTTTAAAAATCTTTTCTTAAATTTAATTTAGAAACAATCTTATTTTACATATCAATTTCAGTTCCCTTTCCATCCCATCCTCTCATGCCCCTATCTCCCCATTTCATCCCCCATCCACTAACCAGAGAAGGTGAGGCCTTACATGGGGGGGTCATCAAAGTCTGTCATGTCTTTTGGGGGAGGACCTAGTCTCTCCCCTGTGTATCTAGACAGAGAGTGTATCCCTCATGGCTATGGGCTTCCAAAGTCCATTTGTGAACTAGGGATAAATACTGGTTCCACTGTCAGAAGTCCCATAGACTTCCCAGGCCTCCTATTTGACACCCACATTTGTAAACCTGGGGAACTAGCTTTGCACTGAACCAAGCTCTTAACATTCTTATTTCCAAATTTTGCAAAGAATCATTCACTGAGCTCTGAGAATGGAATGTTTTTTCCAGTCCAAAATTCAAATGCTACCAGTATCCTCCACAAAACACATGGTCATAACTGTCAATGCAATATTTCATAATTCTGGTTCTCATTTCTGTCTGCAATTGATATTGTTGTGACTAAACACCAGAATCCATAATCAACTGGAGAGGAAAGCTATTTCACTTCCACTTCCACATCGTAGTCCATCATCAAAGGCAATCAGATGGAACTCAAGCAAGGCAGGAACCTGGAGGCAGGAACAAATGCAAAAGAGAACACTACTTAAGTGCTTGCTTTTCCTGGCTTTCTGGGTTTATCTTTTAATGCATCCCAGGGTCACTTGCATAGGGACAGCATTCCCACATCAATCAATAATAAAGAAAATGCCCTTCAAACTTGACTAATCTTATAGATATATTTTTTATTAAGACTCTTCCTTCCAAGATAACCTTTGCTAGAGTCAATTTGCCATGAAAGCTAGCAAGTATAAATTGATTACTCATTTTTATGTTAAGTAAATATAAATATCTGCCATGAAGCCAGGATATTTAAGCATTTTGCCAACACTTTTGTATTTACCTAGTCTTTGAAATGACTTCAAATAAGTCCTTGCTTTTTGCCTTCCTCTGTGGTGTATGATATCCATATGATTTCAGTATTTTTTCTTTTACCTTTTTGTTTCTTTTTTATTTAATTTTTTTCATTTTATATACAAACCACAGTCCACCCTCCATATACTTATGCTGCCCCCATATCATATCCTTCCCACCCCCTTCCACACTTCAGAGGGGGTAAGGCCTTCCTTCCTTGGAGAGTCAACAAATTCTGGCATATCAAGTTGAAGCAGGACCAGTTCCCACACCCATGAATCAAAGTTGAGCAAGGTATCACACCATTGGGAATAGGATCCAAAAAGTCTATTCATGCACCTGCAATAGGTTCTGGTGCTACTGCCTGGGACCCCCTCCCAACAGATCAAGTAACATAAGTGTCACCCACATTCAGAGGGTCTAACTAAGTCCCATGCAGGTTCCCAGCCATCAGCAATTCATATAGCTGACATCACAGAATCAAACTTGAGAATATACTTTTCAGACTAAGAAAAACAGGAGATGTTCAAAAAAGAATATTCAAACAAAATGTGTTGAAAATTCAACACATTCTCAGCTACTCTTTCTCAAAAGGGAAATAACTATAGACTAAAATCATGATGGTACCAAAATACAACTTGACCTACCCATGAGCTCTATTGTGGCTACTGACAAAGAATGAACTAGGATATTATCTAGAAGATCAGAAATTGCTCAAAATCTGCTGATCTCTGCAAAATTCAAACCAAAATGGTGACAACTCACAAAAGCTGCATTCTTAGAAGTTTTATAGAACTTGTAGGAAGACAGATAGGTTGTAAAAATCTTTTGCAGCTGAGTGCTCACAGTCCTATCCTGAGCAGTTAGGTTTGTGCCTCTGAATGTTGAGGTCATTTGAGAATTCTGCAAGCTTCATAATTCTGATACATATGAAGTGTTTTCCTTCTGATCTCATATATAAAATGTGCTTATATTTAAAAACCACTTTACAAAAACACCAACAACATTTTATGCTGGAGATGATGTGGAGAAAGGAGAACACTCCTAAATTGCTGGTTGGAATGCAAATTTGTACAGACACACTGAAAATCAGTATTTCGGCAATATAGAAATCAGTATACCTCAAGATATAGCAATTCTGTTCCTGTCCACCTTTCCCTATTGGAGTCCCCTGACCCATGGCCCCCAGTTCGGTCCCACAACTGAATTCCCCAGAGAGACCAAGAGACAGACCCAACTATCCAGCATCTGCCACAATTGGAGAATTGGACAAACCTGCACATACCAGGAGAGAGTCTGGGACCCACCAAACTTACCAGGAAAGGAAGAGACAATGCATGCACCCAGTGGAGGAAGGGATGGGAAAACGACAATATAAGAACACATTCAACAGCAGAAAAACCAATATGATGCCACCAGACTCTAGGGACTCTACAGCAGCAAGACCTGAACATCCCAACACAGATGAAGCAGAAGAGAGTAACCAACTTTATGAAGATGATAGAGACCCTCAAAGAGGAAATGAGAAAGTCCCTTAAAGAAACGGAAGAAAAAACAAACTAAAAATTCAAGAAATGGAGGAAAAGACAAACCAAAAATGCAAGAAATAAGCAAATTTCTTAAAGAAGGCAAGGAAAGCGAAGAAAAAAACTTCTAATAGGTAGAGGAAACAATTAAAACTGTTCAAGACTTGAAAACAGAAATAGAGACAATAAAGAAAACACAAACTGAGAAGTCTGGAAATAGATAATCTGGGTAAACAAACAGTAACTACAGATGGAAGCATAACCAACAGAATACAAGATATGGGAGAGAGAAACTCAGGTGGTGAAGATACACTAGAGGATACAGATTATTCAACCAAAGAAGAGCTTAAGTCCAACAAATTTTTAACACAAAATATCCAACAAATATGGGACACTGCGAAAACAACAAACCAATGAATAATAAGTATAGAAGAAAGCAAGAAGCCCAGCTCAAAGGTGCAGAAAACATATTCAACAAAATCATAGAAGAAAAATTTCCCAACCTAAAGAAGGACATTCCTATGAAAGGACAAGAAGCTTACAGAATAACCTCCTGTATCTTATCAGATCACCATGGTTAAAAATTAGAATTCAACAACAACACAAACTGCAGAAAGCCTTCAAACTCATGGAAATTTTCAATGCTCAATTGCATCACTCCTGGGTAAAGGAAGAAATAAAGAAAGAAATTAAAGACTTACTAGAATTCAAAGAAAATGAAGACACAACATACCCAAACTTATGGGACACTTTCAAAGCAGCACAAAGAGGAAAGTACATAGTGCCCACATAAAGAAACTGGAGAATAGTCACACTATAGAATTAACAGCACACCTGAAAGTTTTAGGACAAAAAGAGGCAAACACATCCAGGAGGAGTATATGCCAGGAAATAATCAAATTGAGGTCTGAAATCAATAAAGTAGAAACAAATAAAAAATACAAAGAATCAGGGAAACAAAGAGTTGGTTCTTCATGAAAATCAATAACATAGACAAACTTTTATCCAAACTAACCAAAAGGCAGATAGAGAACACGCTAATTAACAAAATCAGAAACAAAAAGGGGAACATAAAAACTGACACCGAAGAAATCTAGAGAAACATCAGCTGATGCTTGGAAAATATGTACTCCATAAAATTCAAAAGTTTACATGAAATGGACAACTGAAATGGATAGGTATCATTGACCTAAATAAATCAATAACAGATAAGCAATTTAAATAGACCTATAACCCCTAATGAAATAGAAGTAGTCATCAAAAGTCTCCCAAGCAAAACAAGGCCAGGGCCAGATTGTTTCAGTGCAGAATTCTACTAGAAATTCATAGAACAGCTAATACCAGTATGCCTCAAACTGTTCCACAAAATAGAAACAGAAAGGTCATTGCCAAACTCTTGTTACAAGGCTACATTTACCTTGGTACCCAAGCCACACAAAGACACAGCTAAGAAAGAGAACTACAGACCAATATCCCTCATGAACATTGATGCAAAAAATACTCAATAAACTTATGGCAAATCAAATCCAAGAACACATCAGAGAAATCATCTACCATGATGAGGTAGGCTTTATCTCCGGAATACAGGGACGATACAGCATATGAAAATATATCAATGTAATCCACCATATAAATAAACTGAAAAAGAAAATCCACATGATCATTGAACTAGGTGCTGAAAAAGTCATTCACAAAATACAACACCCCTTCATGATAAAGGTCTTAGAGAGATCAGGGATAACACAAACATCCCAGAACATAATAAAAGCAATATATAGTAAACCAACTGCCAACATCAAACTAAATGGAGAGAAACTTAATGTGATTCCTCTAAAATCAGGAACAAGACAAGGCTGTCCCCTCTCTCCATATCTCTTCAATATTGTAATTGAAGTTCTAGCTAGAGCAATAAGACAACAAAAGGAGATCAAGGGGATACAAATTGCAAAGGAAGAAGTAAAACTTTTAGTATTTGCAGATGATATGAAAGTTTACATAAGTGACATGAAAACCTCTACCAGGGAACTCCTACAGCTGATAAACACCCTCTGCAAAGAAAAGTCAGTAGCCCTATTATATACAGATCATAAATAGGCTGAGAAGGAAATCAGAAAAACATCACACTTCATGTGAGCCATAAGCAGCATAAAATATCTTGTGGCAACTGTAACCAAAGAATTGAAAGATCTGTATGACAAGGACATTAAGTCTTTAAAGAAAGAAATTAGAGAAGATATTGGAAAATGGGAAGATCACCCATGCTCCTTGATAGGTAGGATCAACATATTAAAAATGACAATCCTACAAATAGCAATCTACAGATTCAATTCAATCCCCATCTAAATCATAGCACAATTCTTCACAGACCTTGAAAGAACAATACTCAACTTTATATGGGAAAAGAAACAAAAAAGGATAGCTGAAACAACCCTGTACAATAAACAAACTACCAGTAGCATCACCATCCCTGTCTTCAAACTCTACTGTAAGGTATAATAATAAAAAACAGTTTGGTATTGGCACAAAAACAGACCGGTAGATGAATGGTATATAAATGAAGACCCTGATATTAGTTAACACACCTGTGAAAACCTGACTTTTGACAAAGAATCTAAAATTATACAATGGAAAAAAGAAAGCATCTTTAGAAACTGATGCCTAGATGCCTCTCAACAGAAGAAATAGTGGTACATTTACACAATGGAGTACTATTCACTGGAAAAAAGTTGGAATCTTGAAATTTGCAGGCAAATGGATGGAACTGGAAGAAACCTTCTTGAATAAGATAACCTAGACACAGAAGAAAGTCATGGTATGTACTCAGTCATAAGTGGATATTAGACACAGGTCAAAGAATAACCAGCCTACAATCCAAAAACAAAGAGAAGCTGGAAACAAGGAGGACCCTACGAGGGACATACGTGGTCCCTGGAGAAGGGGAAAGGGACAAGAGCTCCTGAGAAAATTGGGTGCTTGGAAGAGTGGAGAGGGAAGTAAGAGAAAGAGAAGGGGAAAGGTGGGTAGGAAAACATGAGAGATCAGGAAGATCGAGTCATTGGAAGAATAGAAGATAACAAGAAAAGAGATAACTTAATAGAGTAAGCCAATATAGGTTTAAAGAGAAATCTGGCACTAGGGAAATGTCCAAAGATCCATAGGATGACCCTAATTAAGAATCTAAGCAATAGTGGATAGGCTACCTTAAATGCCCTTCCCCTACAAGGGTATTTATGACTACCTTAAATTCTGTCCTGGAGCCTAGTTGCTGATGTGAGCAGAAATAGAGACCCACAGCTAAGCACTGAACTGAACTACTGTAATCCAGCTGTAGAGAGGGAGGAGTAATGAACAAAGGGGTCAAGACCAGGCTGGGGGAAATCCACAGGAATAGCTGACCTGAGCAACTGTAAGCTCACAGACCCCAGACTGACATCTGGGGAACTAATATAGGACCAAACCAGGCCCCCTGAATGTGGGTATCAGTTTTGAGGCCTGGGCATTCTGTAGGGCCTCTGGAAGTGGAACCATTATTTATTCCTACAGTTTTCTAGGTGGTGGTGGTACCCACCTTTAATCCCAGCATTCCAGAGGCATTGGCTGGTTGATCTCTGTGCATTTGAGGTCAGCCTTGTCTACAGAGCAACTGCTATGGCAGGCTCCAAAGCTACACAGAGAAACCCTGACTCAATACCCCACCCCAAAAAGAAAAAAAAAAGAATAAAGAAGGAAAATATGAGATTATTTTAGCACACAAATTATTGTAGTTTGTAATCACCTGCCTTCTTTGTAGGAAGTAGCATTTTATAAAAATAAGCAAATAATGATTTGCAAAGGAACAGATTTTTGACATGGTCCCTTAATTTTTAAATACTGCCCCAAACCAAAGAAATGTCTTTACCCTTTATCAACATCAGTGTTACTCTCCAACTATGCTTTAAAATGGCATTTTGATGCCAATACTGTAGTGCCCCTGCAGAAGCTACTGTGCATAGATAGTAAACCACTTTTTAAAAGCACTTTAATAAAAGCCCGTTTGTTTTAAAATAGGCCACCTCACACAACAGAAATCTGCAATATCAGGTAGTTTTAATTAAAGAGAATATTTAGTGGGAGGAGTCTGTTCTGTTGAAGCTTTGTCTATTCCTAGTACTGAGAATAAAATCAACCAGGAGCCAATTTCCACTAGTCTGCCCAATTCCTCATGCTAATGGGCAAGGCTTTAACCTGCACCCTCTCATTACATAAGTATGAGACCATTTCTGTTTCTCTGAAATAAAGAACAATTAAAATATCATTTTTGAAGACAACCAAAATTCAATTTAATGTTGTCTATGCTATATCTTTTTACATTTATCTTTACAAATAGCCTTGCTTTTATAGATAATATGTGTTGAATGGAATGACTTCAGGCAAGTCTCTTTTATAGTCATTTTCTAAGTGCCGTTTATTTTAGCTTTTGTGTTTGTAAGTATGAGTGAACTCTTTCCTAAAACATGCTGAATGGATAGAAGTAGAAAACAATTACATTATTTACTTATACATGTGAAATTATTAGAAATGCCCATAAAACCTTGTCAGGCTTACATACATATTTTCTTAAATTACAGTGTACTTTTATAACTGAATACATGTTACCAATAATAGGATTTTGCAACTGGATGATGCAAGGTTTTACTTGAATAATGAGGGGGAAATGCCATGATTGTATGAGATATTTTTAATCTGTGATTTTTGCTTTACTTCCTCTTCAACTCTATTTATCTAAAACATTAAAATGCAATTGCTTAGATCTGGTGGGTTGATGTAAAGATACAACTTTTACAGACTGCACACTCCCTCCATATTATTGTAAAGGTGTCCTAATCAATTTGTATGTCTGAAACTTTTATACACGTGTGTGTTAAATGTATTCAGTTTGGATTAAAGTATTGACCTGATTTCATGTTAAAGAAAAAGAAAGCTCTAGAACAAAAAGAAGCAAGTTCACACAGGAGGAGAAGAATAGAGGAAATAACCAAAGTGAGGGCTAAAATCAATAAAAGAGAAACAAAGAGAACAATACAAAGATTAAATGAAACAAAGAGTTAGCTCTTTGAGAAAACCAACAAGATAGACAAACCCTTAGCCAAACTAACCAAAAGGCAGAGAGAGAATAACCAAATAAGATCAGAAATGGAAAGAGGACATAACAGATATTGAGGAAAATCAGAGACTCATTAGGTCATACTTAAAAAAACCTGTAATCTACAAAATTGGAAAATTTAAAAGAAATGGACAATTTCTGGATAGGTACCACATACCATAGTTAAATTAAGATCAGATAAACAATTTAAATAGACCTATAACCCCTAATAAAATAGAAGAAGTCATCAAAAGTTCCCCCACCCATCAAAGAAATGCCCAGGGCCAGATGGTTTCAGTGCAGAATTCTACCAGAAATTCAAAGAAGAGCTAAAGCCAACACTACTCAAGTTGTTCCACACAATAGAAAAGAGGAACATTACCAAACACTTTTTATGAGGCTAGAGTTATCCTTTTACCCAAATAACACAAAGATACTGCTAAAAAGTGAATGAAAGTGCAATCTCCCTCTTGAGCATTGATGCAAAAACACCCAATAAAATCCTGGCAAGCTGAATCCAAGAATACATCAAAGATACCATTCACCATGACCAAGCAGTCTTCATCCCAGAGATGCAACGGTGATTCAAAAAATGAAAATCTGTCTATGGTATCCAACATATAAATAATCTAAAATAGAAAACCCACAATCATCTCATTACATGCTGAAAAAGCCTTGGAGAAAATCCAACACTCCTTCATGATAAATGTCTTGGAAAGATCAGGTATATAAGGAGTATACCTAAACATTATAAAATCAATAGACAGCAAGCTCACAGCTAAAATCAAAATAAATGGAGAGAAACTCAAATTTTTACCACTAAAATGAGAAACAAGATAAGTCTGTCCACTCTCTCCATATCTCTTCAATATAGCATTCCAAAGTTCTAGCTAGAGAAATAAGACAAGAGGGGATCATAGGAATACAAAGTGGAAGAGAAAAAAATCAAACTTTTACTATTTGTAGATGATATGATGGCTCATGTAAGTGAACCAAAAATTCTACCAGGGAACTCCTACAGCTGATAAACACCTTCAGCAATGTGGCAGGATACAAGATTAACTAAAAAAAATCATGAGCCCTTCTATATACAAATGATAAATGGGACAAGAAAGAAATCAGAGAAACATCACCCTTTATGAATGCCATAAATTACATAAAATATCTTGAGGTGACTCTAACCACACTTGTGAAAGACCTGTACAACAAGAACTTTAAGTCTTTGAAGAAAGAAATTGAAGATAATATAAAAAAAATGGAAAAATCTCCCATGCTCTTAGATAGATAGGATCAATATAGTAAAAATGGGAATCTTACCAAAAACAATCTCCAGATTCAAAATACCAGCACAATTCTTCACAGACCTTGAAAGAACAATAGTCAACTTTATATGGAAAAGCAAAAGATCCAGGATAGCCAAAACAACCCTGTACAATAAAGCAAATTCTGGAGGCATTACCATCTCTGACTTCAAGCTCTATTACAGAGCTATAGTCCTGAAAACAGCTTGGTATTGCCACAAAAATAGGCAGGTAAATCAACGGAATCAAATTGGAAACCCTGATATTAACCCACACACCTACAAACATCTGATTTTTAACAAAAATTCTAAAATTATGCAATGGAAAAAAGAAAGCATCTTCAACAAATGATGCTGGCATAACTGGATGCTGACATGCAGAAGATTTCAGATAGATCCATATCAATCGACATGCACAAAACTTAAGTCCAAATGAATCAAAGGCCTCAATAGCAATCCAGTCACACTCAGCAACTTAGAAGGAGCAAGTGGGAGCTCAGAAACTCCAGCCTGACAGCTGGGGAACCTGCATAAGACTGAGCCAGGCCTCCTGAATGTAGGTGTCAGTCCCCTATTTATCCCTAGTACAGGAATGGGCTTTGGGAATCCATTCCCTAAGGACGGATTATCTCTTGACCTAAATACACAGGGGAGGGCCTACATCCTGCCCCAAATGATGTGACAGACTTGATGATTCCCTGTGGGAGGCCTTACCCTCCCTTAGGAGTCCATCCTTATCCTTAGGTGGGATAAGGAGATGGTCAGGGGAATGGGAGGATGTGAGGAAGAAGGAAGTGAGATTGATTTGTAAAATAAGATTGTTTTAAATTTAAATAAAAATTAGTTTTAAAAAGTTACAATAAAAGCAAATCCTTTCAAAAAAGAGCTCCACTTTTCACTATTATGAGTTCAGAATTCATTTTTAAGTCACAAACATTGTGTTATGACGGCGATCAAAGGTAAATATTAAACTAGACAAATGTTAGATCAAAAGAAGTAATTATTCTTAAGAACAGTTTGGCATGAATTTTATTTATTTTTCAAACTAAACCACAGGAAAAATGAAGCTCAAGACTTTGTCCACTATACACAATAAAATACATGCAAAATAAATCTCATATCAGGAAATGTATATCCAGCACAATATTGCCAAAGACTTAGTATTTGAGTAGCATTCATTTCACATATAGGCCACCTCTAGCTGAGGAGCTATTAGTATTTGATGTCTGCTGTAAGTGGTCAATTTTCTCCTGGGATGTGACTCTTAATGGGTTGCCCATGTTCTAGTGCAGTGGTTCTCAACCTTCCTAATGCTGTGACACTTTATTTCCTCATGTTGTGATTACTCCTACCATAAATTATTTAATTGCTCTATTATAACTATAATTTTGCTATTGTTATGAATAATACTATATATATTAAATACCTGATATATAGGATATCTTTTATGAGACATCCAAATGATTTACAATGCACAAGTTGAAGACCACTTCATTAGGGGATGGTTCCACACCAATGTGCAAACAACACTAATTGGACTTAGCAAACTATATAATAAAAGAGAGTGTAAAGTTCAGAGGCTGATGTACTGTAGGTTCTAGGAGAAGTTAGAGGGCATGACTGGGGTGTGGACATGATTGATATACATCCTATTCATGTGTGAGATTCTCAAGGGATAAATAAAAATATATTTACATAACCCAGTCATCATATTGTATATAAATATCTCACAAAGTAAGAAACATACTATTTGCTAACTTTTAATTTACAAGCCGGGCGTTGGTAGCACACGCCTTTAATCCCAGCACTCTGGAGGCAGAGGCAGGTGGATCTCTGTGAGTTCAAGGCCAGCCTGGTCTCCAGAGGGAGTGCCAGGATAGGCTCCAAAGTTACACAGAGGAACTCTGTCTCAAAAAAAACAAAAAAAAAATATTTTAAGTTACATATTGGGGTTGGAGTGAGGGCTGAGTGGTCCAGGTCACTTGCTTTTCATTTACAGACTCAGAGTCACCTGCATACACATGGTACATATACATACATTTATGAACATATACATATATAATTGCAAAATGTAAAATTTTATAGAAAAATAAAAATGCAATTGAATTTGGATATCTAAATACAAAAAATAGTTTTTTTATAAATAAAATCATTTTGAAATGATAGGAAAAACTAAGACTAGCCTACAAAAATATGATTTGTAGAAACATTTGAGAGAAATTTCTGGCTCTTCTAAAATTGGAAAAAATGCATACAAACAGTGAATCATTCTGCTGTAAGTAATATAATATATTTCACTACAATACACTATAGAACATTCAGTTAACTTTATTCACAGATCACAAATTATGCCATCACAATTTTAATCAGAATCTGAAAGGCTTTTTACATTTTTGTTTTTACATCACTACACATAATATAAGATGTATAAATATATAACACAGCAATAAAAATGAACACATCATTCTTCCTTTTTTGATTGCATCTCAGAAGTATAGAGATCAGTTATTATAAAGAATGGATTTTTTAATTTTAAATATTAACAAGGTTAAGAATTCTCAAATTGGACAAGGCTATAAAAATATTGCTGTTCCATTATTTTAACTGATACACAATATAAAACATATGTACTGCTAGCAATAACACTGGTATATTAGGAACTGCTGGCCCCTGGTTAAAAAAAAAAGGGCAAAATTCTGTGTATTTGAATAGTTTAGTCTTAATGTGTCTTTGTCATATTAGATCCTAAAGTGTCCTCCATGAAACTTCTTAAGCATGTCTCATGAGCATAAGATTACTGAGAAAACCTTCAGTGCTCTATTTTAGAAATAAACCTGAATACATTGGCATTGATGTTCCTTCAGTAGTACATGATTTCAAAATGATGATTTCCATCAAGTATTATGTTGGCTACAGAAGCTTACCTCCTCCTGCTCAGGGGGCCTTACCTGGGCTGCAGTTAATCTGACCTTAATTAATGGGGTAATTAGCAGTGTATAAGTCATGTAAAGGTTTGAAAATTGCCTTACTAAGCTAAAAGTTTACCTTCCTATCCATTTAACATGATCCAGATTCATAAAATACTATGAGTCACAGCCAGAAAATAAAAAGAAATAAGCAGAGGAAAAGCCTAAGCAGTCCAGTTTATTAATGATCTTAATAGGCTTTACTGAAAATAATACATACAAATGATGAATGAGTTTTCAAAAATGGTTCAATGTCATTTTAATAGTCAATAAAGTCTGTATACATCTCATGGCCACATCACCTGGGTTAGAATGGCATCATCTGGTCAATACTCAGTAAGAAATGGCAGTGACGCTTCAGAGAAACTTGATCTTTCAGAACTTATTGTTAAGTTGCTACACTGATGATGAAATTGGTATGATGTTCCTTAAAGCTACCAGGACAAGTACGGTTTTGTAAAACTACCTCAGAAATGGGCACAAATCTATAGGAACAGAGATAAATGTTTTTGAGTTATGTATGCATTTTCATTCAATTTCACCAATACTCCCAGCAGTTTACACAAGAAATAATTTTTTTAAAAAAACAATTAGTGTAAATATATTTAAAGAAAAAATGCCACAAACACAAAAGAATTCTATTTCACAATAAAATTATTTACTACCATTTTAGCCAACATTAATTAAACTAGAGGCTATTTTGTTAAGTGGAAATAAGCACAAAATGATAAATGCCATATTTGCTCACTTACACATCACAGTAGAAAATGATTTCACAGAAGATAATATAATACTGGTTATTACAAGTTTGGAAAGATATGGGTGAGAGAAAAGACAGGGAAGGGTTAGAAAGTACATGTGTCTATCTGGATAGATGAACTAACTTATTTTAATTACCATGATTAGCAAAATTCAACAATATGAATTCAAATAAGTTTCAATGTATCTATGGAAATTAATGATTAATGTTGAATGTAGCACTTTTGCCTAATTACCATAATCTGATCACTATACATTTTCTGCATATATTGAATTTTTTCTGCTTCATGGATATGTATAACTTCTAATTGTCAGTAAGATTAATATTCCATCTCCTGTTATATACACATTAATGAATACATACACACAAATACATATGTATGGTTCACTTTCATATACCACACAATTACAGACACACACCCACATACTTTGTCCCTGGTTTTGAAACATTAGAAAAATGGTTAATAGAGTTGAGACAATTTTTGAAACAGATATAAATGCAGGCAAAAAGGTAACAAACCCAAGATGAAATATATTTTGCATTATGTCATCCACTGAATTTGAAAGGATTAGTGAGAGGATGGTCAGGAATCCTGTCATAGTGATTTAACTATAGCATCCATCCAAAGGAGACAACACATTTACAAAAGGAAAGTCATCCTACCAATGAGTTTCTTCAAGGCTTCCTTCATATCTTTGTTCCTCAAGCTGTAGATGAAGGGGTTCAGCATTTGAGTCACAATAGTGTACATCACTGATGCCACTGCTGTCATCCTAGGAGAGTCAGTTACTGCTGAGCTAATGCACACACCTAAACCTGTCCCATAGAATAAAGAAACAACTGACAGATGAGAACCACAGGTGGAAAAGGCTTTATATCTTCCTTGAACAGATGATATTTTCAAAACAGACGAGACAATTTCAGTGTAGGAGAAAATGATTCCAGCAAAAGTAATGCCACCAAATGTTAACCCTGCAATATATATCAGTATATTGTTGATGAATGTGTCAGAACAGGCTGCCTTGATGACCTGAGTAATTTCACAGAAGAAGTGGGGAATTTCCAAATCTTTGCAGAAGGACAGCCACAGCACCATGAGGCTAAGAAGTAATGCATTCACAATACTACTAATCAGGGAGAATAGAATGAGTAGGCTACACAGGCGCCAATTCATGATGACTGTGTACCTCAAGGGATAACAAATGGCCACATAGCGATCATATGCCATTGCTCCAAGAAGGCAGCACTCCAGACTAGCAAAAAGCATGGCAAAGCAAGCCTGAGTGAGGCATCCTGCAAAGGTTATGCTTAGATTCTGTTCTTGGATGTTCACCAGCATCTTTGGGATTGTCGTGGTGCTTGTACAGAGATCAGTCAATGAGAGGTTGGAGATAAAGAAGTACATGGGAGTATGGAGATGATAATCTGAAATGATGGCCAAGATTATGAACAGGTTCCCAATCATGGTGACCAGATATATGAATAGAAACAGTCCAAACATGACAGGTTGCAATTCTGGGTCACTTGAGAGGCCCAGGAGGAGAAAGTTAGTAGCAGCTGTTTGGTTTGTGAATCTCATGGTTTTCAGATGCTGAAAAAAATAAAAGGGGTGATTATATAGAAAAAATGACCACAAATTTAAAATTCAAGACATGGTTAATGAA